>NW_027478782.1:0-300000 GCF_051014685.1 Ptiloglossa arizonensis | reverse complement strand
TCAAACTCCCATATCTCGCGAACGGGTTGACGAACTCGAGAAATTCCTGTTGCATCTGAAAGCAGAGACTCGCCCGATTACCACGGTATGTGTACTTTTCCCCTAGGCCATTCCAGTTATTTGTTTCGAGTATCAGACATGCGAAAATTTTGATGGTTGCTCACCCATTCCTTAACTTCAAACTCCCATATCTCGCGAACGGATTGTCGAACTCGAGAAATTCCTGTTGCATCTGACAGCAGAAACTCGCCCGATTACCACGGTATGTGTATTTTTGATCTAGGCCATAGTAGTTATTGGTTTCGAGTATCAGACTTGCGAAAATTTTGATGGTTTCTCAACCATTCCTTAACTTCAAACTCCCATATCTCGCGAACGGATTGTCGAAATCGAGAAATTCCTGTTGCGTCTGACAGCAGAAACTCGCCCGATTACCTCGGTATGTGTACTTTTCCCCTAGGCCATTCCAGTTACTGGTTTCGAGTATCAGACTTGCGAAAATTTTGATGGTTTCTCAACCATTCCTTAACTTCAAACTCCCATATCTCGCGAACGGATTGACGAACTCGAGAAATTCCTGTTGCATCTGACAGCAGAAACTCGCCCGATTACAACGGTATGTGTATTTTTGCCCTAGGCCATAGTAGTTATTGGTTTCGAGTATCAGACTTGCGAAATTTTGATGGCTTCTCAACCATTCCTTAACTTCAAATTCCCATATCTCGCGAACGGATTGACGAACTCGAGAAATTCCTGTGGCATCTGAAAGCAGAAACACTCCCGATTACAACGGCATGTGTATTTTTCCCCTAGGCCATTATAGTTATCGGTTTCGAGTACCAGACTTGCGAAAATTTTGATGGTTTCTTAACCATTCCTTAACTTCAAACTCCCATATCTCGCGAACCGATTGACGAACTCGAGAAATTCCTGTTGCATCTGACAGCAGAAACTCGCCCGATTACCTCGGTATGTGTACTTTTCCCCTAGGCCATTCCAGTTACTGGTTTCGAGTATCAGACTTGCGAAAATTTTGATGGTTTCTCAACCATTCCTTAAATTCAAACTCCCATATCTCGCGAACGGATTGGCGAACTCGAGAAATTCCTGTTGCATCTGAAAGCAGAAACGAGCCCGATTACCACGGTATGTGTACTTTTCCCCTAGGCCATTCCAGTTACTGGTTTCGAGTATCAGACATGCGAAAATTTTGATGGTTGCTCAACCATTCCTTAACATCAGACTCCCATATCTCGCGAACGGATTGTCGAACTCGAGAAATTCCTGTTGCATCTGACAGCAGAAACTCGCCCGATTACAACGGTATGTGTATTTTTGCCCTATGCCATAGTAGTTATTGGTTTCGAGTACCAGACTTGCGAAAATTTGGATGGTTTATCAACCGTTCCTTAGCTTCAAACTCCCATATCTCGCGAACGGATTGGCAAACCCGAGAAATTCCTGTTGCATCTGAAAGCAGAAACTCGCCCGATTACTACGGTATGTGTATTTTTCCCCTAGGCCATTATAGTTATCGGTTTCGAGTACCAGACTTGGGAAAATCTTGATGGTTTCTCAACCATTCCTTAATTTCAAACTCCCATATCTCGCGAACGGGTTGACGAACTCGAGAAATTCCTGTTGCATCTGAAAGCAGAGACTCGCCCGATTACCACGGTATGTGTACTTTTCCCCTAGGCCATTCCAGTTATTTGTTTCGAGTATCAGACATGCGAAAATTTTGATGGTTGCTCACCCATTCCTTAACTTCAAACTCCCATATCTCGCGAACGGATTGTCGAACTCGAGAAATTCCTGTTGCATCTGACAGCAGAAACTCGCCCGATTACCACGGTATGTGTATTTTTGATCTAGGCCATAGTAGTTATTGGTTTCGAGTATCAGACTTGCGAAAATTTTGATGGTTTCTCAACCATTCCTTAACTTCAAACTCCCATATCTCGCGAACGGATTGTCGAAATCGAGAAATTCCTGTTGCGTCTGACAGCAGAAACTCGCCCGATTACCTCGGTATGTGTACTTTTCCCCTAGGCCATTCCAGTTACTGGTTTCGAGTATCAGACTTGCGAAAATTTTGATGGTTTCTCAACCATTCCTTAACTTCAAACTCCCATATCTCGCGAACGGATTGACGAACTCGAGAAATTCCTGTTGCATCTGACAGCAGAAACTCGCCCGATTACAACGGTATGTGTATTTTTGCCCTAGGCCATAGTAGTTATTGGTTTCGAGTATCAGACTTGCGAAATTTTGATGGCTTCTCAACCATTCCTTAACTTCAAATTCCCATATCTCGCGAACGGATTGACGAACTCGAGAAATTCCTGTGGCATCTGAAAGCAGAAACACTCCCGATTACAACGGCATGTGTATTTTTCCCCTAGGCCATTATAGTTATCGGTTTCGAGTACCAGACTTGCGAAAATTTTGATGGTTTCTCAACCATTCCTTAACTTCAAACTCCCATATCTGGCGAACGGATTGTCGAAATCGAGAAATTCCTGTTGCGTCTGACAGCAGAAACTCGCCCGATTACCTCGGTATGTGTACTTTTCCCCTAGGCCATTCCAGTTACTGGTTTCGAGTATCAGACTTGCGAAAATTTTGATGGTTTCTCAACCATTCCTTAACTTCAAACTCCCATATCTCGCGAACGGATTGTCGAAATCGAGAAATTCCTGTTGCGTCTGACAGCAGAAACTCGCCCGATTACCTCGGTATGTGTACTTTTCCCCTAGGCCATTCCAGTTACTGGTTTCGAGTATCAGACTTGCGAAAATTTTGATGGTTTCTTAACCATTCCTTAACTTCAAACTCCCATATCTCGCGAACCGATTGACGAACTCGAGAAATTCCTGTTGCATCTGACAGCAGAAACTCGCCCGATTACCTCGGTATGTGTACTTTTCCCCTAGGCCATTCCAGTTACTGGTTTCGAGTATCAGACTTGCGAAAATTTTGATCGTTTCTCAACCATTCCTTAACTTCAAACTCCCATATCTCGCGAACGGATTGACCAGCTTGAGAAATTCCTGTTGCATCTGAAGTTAGAAATTCGCCCGATTACAACGGTATGTGTATTTCACCCCTAGGCCATTATAGTTATTGGTTTCGAGTACCAGACTTGCGAAAATTTTGATGGTTTCTCAACCATTCCTTAACATCAAACTCCCATATCTCGCGAACTGATTGACGAACTCGAGAAACTTCTGTTGCACCTGAAAGCAGAAACTCTCCCGATTACAACGGTATGTGTATTTTTCCCCTATGCCATTATAGTTATTCGTTTCGAGTAACAGACTTGCGAAAATTTTGATGGTTTCTCAACCATTCCTTAAATTCAAACTCCCATATCTCGCGAACGGATTGGCGAACTCGAGAAATTCCTGTTGCATCTGAAAGCAGAAACGAGCCCGATTACCACGGTTTGTGTACTTTTCCCCTAGGCCATTCCAGTTACTGGTTTCGAGTATCAGACATGCGAAAATTTTGATGGTTGCTCAACCATTCCTTAACATCAGACTCCCATATCTCGCGAACGGATTGTCGAACTCGAGAAATTCCTGTTGCATCTGACAGCAGAAACTCGCCCGATTACAACGGTATGTGTATTTTTCCCCTATGCCATTATAGTTATTCGTTTCGAGTAACAGACTTGCGAAAATTTTGATGGTTTCTCAACCATTCCTTAACATCAAACTCCCATATCTCGCGAACTGATTGACGAACTCGAGAAACTTCTGTTGCATCTGACAGCAGAAACTCGCCCGATTACCTCGGTATGTGTACTTTTCCCCTAGGCCATTCCAGTTACTGGTTTCGAGTATCAGACTTGCGAAAATTTTGATCGTTTCTCAACCATTCCTTAACTTCAAACTCCCATATCTCGCAAACGGATTGACCAGCTTGAGAAATTCCTGTTGCATCTGAAGTTAGAAATTCGCCCGATTACAACGGTATGTGTATTTCACCCCTAGGCCATTATAGTTATTGGTTTCGAGTACCAGACTTGCGAAAATTTTGATGGTTTATCAACCGTTCCTTAGCTTCAAACTCCCATATCTCGCGAACGGATTGACGAACTCGAGAATTGCCTGTTGCATCTGAAGGCAGAAGCTCGCCCGATTACAACGGTATATGTATTTTTCCCCGAGGCCATTGTAGTTACTGATTTCGAGTATCAGACTTGCGAAAATTTTGATGGTTTATCAACCGTTCCTTAGCTTCAAACTCCCATATCTCGCGAACGGATTGGCGAACTCGAGAAATTCCCGTTGCATCTGACAGCAGAAACTCGCCCGATTACCACGGTATGTGTACTTTTCCCCTAGGCCATTCCAGTTACTGGTTTCGAGTATCAGACATGCGAAAATTTTGATGGTTTCTCAACCATTCCTTAACTTCAAACTCCCATATCTCGCGAACGGATTGACCAACTTGAGAAATTCCTGTGGCATCTGAAAGCAGAAACACTCCCGATTACAACGGCATGTGTACTTTTCCCCTAGGCCATTATAGTTATCGGTTTCGAGTACCAGACTTGCGAAAATCTTGATGGTTTCTCAACCATTCCTTAATTTCAAACTCCCATATCTCGCGAACGGATTGACGAACTCGAGAAATTCCTGTTGCATCTGAAAGCAGGAACTCGCCCGATTACCGCGGTATGTGTACTTTTCCCCGAGGCCATTCCAGTTATTTGTTTCGAGTATCAGACATGCGAAAATTTTTATGGTTGCTCACCCATTCCTTAACTTCAAACTCCCATATCTCGCGAACGGATTGTCGAACTCGAGAAATTCCTGTTGCATCTGACAGCAGACTCGCCCGATTACCACGGTATGTGTATTTTTGATCTAGGCCATAGTAGTTATTGGTTTCGAGTATCAGACTTGCGAAAATTTTGATGGTTTCTCAACCATTCCTTAACTTCAAACTCCCATATCTCGCGAACGGATTGTCGAAATCGAGAAATTCCTGTTGCGTCTGACAGCAGAAACTCGCCCGATTACCTCGGTATGTGTACTTTTCCCCTAGGCCATTCCAGTTACTGGTTTCGAGTATCAGACTTGCGAAAATTTTGATGGTTTCTCAACCATTCCTTAACTTCAAACTCCCATATCTCGCGAACGGATTGACCAACTTGAGAAATTCCTGTTGCATCTGAAATTAGAAACTCGCCCGATTACAACGGTATGTGTATTTCTCCCCTAGGCCATTATAGTTATTGGTTTCGAGTACCAGACTTGCGAAAATTTTGATGGTTTCTCAACCATTCCTTAACTTCAAACTCCCATATCTCGCGAACGGATTGACGAACTCGAGAAATTCCTGTGGCATCTGGAAGCAGAAACACTCCCGATTACAACGGCATGTGTATTTTTCCCCTAGGCCTTTATAGTTATCGGTTTCGAGTACCAGACTTGCGAAAATTTTGATGGTTTCTCAACCATTCCTTAATTTCAAACTCCCATATCTCGCGAACGGATTGACGAACTCGAGAAATTCCTATTGCATCTGAAAGCAGAAACTCGCCCGATTACCACGGTATGTGTACTTTTCCCCTAGGCCATTCCAGTTATTTGTTTCGAGTATCAGACATGCGAAAATTTTGATGGTTGCTCACCCATTCCTTAACTTTAAACTCCCATATCTCGCGAACGGATTGTCGAACTCGAGAAATTCCTGTTGCATCTGACAGCAGAAACTCGCCCGATTACCACGGTATGTGTATTTTTGATCTAGGCCATAGTAGTTATTGGTTTCGAGTATCAGACTTGCGAAAATTTTGATGGTTTCTCAACCATTCCTTAACTTCAAACTCCCATATCTCGCGAACGGATTGTCGAAATCGAAAAATTCCTGTTGCGTCTGACAGCAGAAACTCGCCCGATTACCTCGGTATGTGTACTTTTCCCCTAGGCCATTCCAGTTACTGGTTTCGAGTATCAGACTTGCGAAAATTTTGATGGTTTCTTAACCATTCCTTAACTTCAAACTCCCATATCTCGCTAACGGATTGACGAACTCGAGAAATTCCTGTTGCATCTGACAGCAGAAACTCGCCCGATTACCTCGGTATGTGTACTTTTCCCCTAGGCCATTCCAGTTACTGGTTTCGAGTATCAGACTTGCGAAAATTTTGATCGTTTCTCAACCATTCCTTAACTTCAAACTCCCATATCTCGCGAACGGATTGACCAGCTTGAGAAATTCCTGTTGCATCTGAAGTTAGAAATTCGCCCGATTACAACGGTATGTGTATTTCACCCCTAGGCCATTATAGTTATTGGTTTCGAGTACCAGACTTGCGAAAATTTTGATGGTTTCTCAACCATTCCTTAACATCAAACTCCCATATCTCGCGAACTGATTGACGAACTCGAGAAACTTCTGTTGCATCTGACAGCAGAAACTCGCCCGATTACCTCGGTATGTGTACTTTTCCCCTAGGCCATTCCAGTTACTGGTTTCGAGTATCAGACTTGCGAAAATTTTGATCGTTTCTCAACCATTCCTTAACTTCAAACTCCCATATCTCGCAAACGGATTGACCAGCTTGAGAAATTCCTGTTGCATCTGAAGTTAGAAATTCGCCCGATTACAACGGTATGTGTATTTCACCCCTAGGCCATTATAGTTATTGGTTTCGAGTACCAGACTTGCGAAAATTTTGATGGTTTATCAACCGTTCCTTAGCTTCAAACTCCCATATCTCGCGAACGGATTGACGAACTCGAGAATTGCCTGTTGCATCTGAAGGCAGAAGCTCGCCCGATTACAACGGTATATGTATTTTTCCCCGAGGCCATTGTAGTTACTGATTTCGAGTATCAGACTTGCGAAAATTTTGATGGTTTATCAACCGTTCCTTAGCTTCAAACTCCCATATCTCGCGAACGGATTGGCGAACTCGAGAAATTCCCGTTGCATCTGACAGCAGAAACTCGCCCGATTACCACGGTATGTGTACTTTTCCCCTAGGCCATTCCAGTTACTGGTTTCGAGTATCAGACATGCGAAAATTTTGATGGTTTCTCAACCATTCCTTAACTTCAAACTCCCATATCTCGCGAACGGATTGACCAACTTGAGAAATTCCTGTGGCATCTGAAAGCAGAAACACTCCCGATTACAACGGCATGTGTACTTTTCCCCTAGGCCATTATAGTTATCGGTTTCGAGTACCAGACTTGCGAAAATCTTGATGGTTTCTCAACCATTCCTTAATTTCAAACTCCCATATCTCGCGAACGGATTGACGAACTCGAGAAATTCCTGTTGCATCTGAAAGCAGGAACTCGCCCGATTACCGCGGTATGTGTACTTTTCCCCGAGGCCATTCCAGTTATTTGTTTCGAGTATCAGACATGCGAAAATTTTTATGGTTGCTCACCCATTCCTTAACTTCAAACTCCCATATCTCGCGAACGGATTGTCGAACTCGAGAAATTCCTGTTGCATCTGACAGCAGACTCGCCCGATTACCACGGTATGTGTATTTTTGATCTAGGCCATAGTAGTTATTGGTTTCGAGTATCAGACTTGCGAAAATTTTGATGGTTTCTCAACCATTCCTTAACTTCAAACTCCCATATCTCGCGAACGGATTGTCGAAATCGAGAAATTCCTGTTGCGTCTGACAGCAGAAACTCGCCCGATTACCTCGGTATGTGTACTTTTCCCCTAGGCCATTCCAGTTACTGGTTTCGAGTATCAGACTTGCGAAAATTTTGATGGTTTCTCAACCATTCCTTAACTTCAAACTCCCATATCTCGCGAACGGATTGACCAACTTGAGAAATTCCTGTTGCATCTGAAATTAGAAACTCGCCCGATTACAACGGTATGTGTATTTCTCCCCTAGGCCATTATAGTTATTGGTTTCGAGTACCAGACTTGCGAAAATTTTGATGGTTTCTCAACCATTCCTTAACTTCAAACTCCCATATCTCGCGAACGGATTGTCGAACTCGAGAAATTCCTGTTGCATCTGACAGCAGAAACTCGCCCGATTACCTCGGTATGTGTACTTTTCCCCTAGGCCATTCCAGTTACTGGTTTCGAGTATCAGACTTGCGAAAATTTTGATGGTTTCTCAACCATTCCTTAACTTCAAACTCCCATATCTCGCGAACGGATTGACCAACTTGAGAAATTCCTGTTGCATCTGAAATTAGAAACTCGCCGGATTACAACGGTATGTGTATTTATCCCCTAGCCCATTATAGTTATTGGTTTCGAGTACCAGACTTGCGAAAATTTTGATGGTTTCTTAACCATTCCTTAACTTCAAACTCCCATATCTCGCGAACGGATTGACGAACTCGAGAAATTTCTGTTGCATCTGACAGCAGAAACTCGCCCGATTACAACGGTATGTGTATTTTTGCCCTAGGCCACAGCAGTTATTGGTTTCGAGTATCAGACTTGCGTAATTTTGATGGTTTCTCAACCATTCCTTAACTTCAAATTCCCATATCTCGCGAACGGATTGACGAACTCGAGAAATTCCTGTTGCACCTGAAAGCAGAAACTCTCCCGATTACAACGGTATGTGTATTTTTCCCCTAGGCCATTATAGTTATTGGTTTCGAGTACCAGACTTGCGAAAATTTTGGTGGTTTCTCATCCATTCCTTAAATTCAAACTCCCATATCTCGCGAACGGATTGAGGAACTCGAGAAATTCCTGTTGCATCTGACAGCAGAAACTAGCCCGATTACCACGGTATGTGTACTTTTCCCCTAGGCCATAGTAGTTATTGGTTTCGAGTATGAAACTTGCGAAAATTTTGATGGTTTCTCAACCATCTCTTAACTCCAAACCCCGATATATCGCGAACGGATTGACGAATCCGAAAAATTTCGGTTGCATCTGAAAGTAGAAACTCTCCCGATTACAACGGTATGTGTATTTTTCCCCTAGGCCATTGTAGTTATTGGTTTCGAGTATCAGACTTGCGAAAATTTTGATGGTTTCTCAACCATCTCTTAACTCCAAACCCCGATATATCGCGAACGGTTTGACGAATCCGAAAAATTTCTGTTGCATCTGAAAGTAGAAACTCACCCGATTACAACGGTATGTGTGTTTTTCCGCTGGGCCATTGTAGTTACTTGTTTCGAGTATCAAACTTGCGAAAATCTTGATGGTTTCTCAACCATTCCTTAACTTCAAATTCCCATATCTCGCGAACGGATTGACGAACTCAAGAAATTCCTGTTGCATCTGAAAGCAGAAACTCCCCCGATTACAACGGTATGTGTATTTTTCCCCTAGGCCAATATAGTTATTGGTTTCGAGTACCAGACTTGCGAAAATTTTGATGGTTTATCATCCATTCATTAGCTTCAAACTCCCATATCTTGCGAACGGATCGACGAACTCGAGAAATTCCTGTTGCATCTGAAAGCAGAAACTCGCCCGATTACCACGGTATGTGTATTCTTGCCCTAGGCCATAGTAGTTATTGGTTTCGAGTATCAGACTTGCGAAATTTTGATGGTTTCTCAACCATTCCTTAACTTCAACTTCCCATATCTCGCGAACGGATTGACGAACTCGAGAAATTCCTGTTGCATCTGAAAGTAGAAACTAGCTCGTTTACAATGGTATGTGTGTTTTTGCCCTTGGTCATAGTAGTTATTGGTTTCGAGTATCAGACTTGCGAAAATTTTGATTGTTTCTCAACCATTCCTTAACTTCAAACACCCATATCTCGCGAACGGATGGACGAACTCGAGAAATTCCTGTTGCATCTGAAATTAGAAACTCGCCCGATTACAACGGTATTTGTATTTTTCCCCTAGGCCATTGTAGTTATTGGTTTCGAGTATCAGACCTGCGAAAATTTTGATGGTTTCTCAACCATCTCTTAAATCCAAACTCCGATATATCGCGAACGGATTGACGAATCCGAAAAATTTCTGTTGCATCTGAAAGTAGAAACTCTCCCGATTACAACGGTATGTGTATTTTTCCGCTAGGCCATTGTAGTTATTTGCTTCGAGTTTCAAACTTGCGAAAATTTTGATGGCTTTCTCAACCATTCCTTAACTGAAAATTCCCATATCTCGCGAACGGATTGACGAACTCGAGAAATTCCTGTTGCATCTGAAAGCAGAAACTCTCCCGATTACAACGGTATGTGTATTTTTCCCCTAGGCCATTATAGTTACTGGTTTCGAGTACCAGACTTGCGAAAATTTTGATGGTCTCTCAACCATTCCTTAACTTCAAACTCCCATATCTCGCGAACGGATTGACGAACTCGAGAAATTCCTATTGCATCTGACAGCAGAAGCTCTCCCGATTACAACGGTATGTGTACTTTTCCCCTAGGCCATCCCAGTTATTTGTTTCGAGTATCAGACTTGCGAAAATTTTGATGGTTTCTCAACCATCTGTTAACTCCAAACTCCGATATATCGCGAACGGATTGACGAATCCGAAAAATTTCTGTTGCATCTGAAATTAGAAACTCGCCCGATTACAACGGTATGTGTATTTTTCCCCTAGGCCATTGTAGTTATTTGTTTCGAGTATCAAACTTGCGAAAATTTTGATGGTTTCTCAACCATCTCTTAACTCCAAACTCCGATATATCGCGAACGGATTGACGAATCCGAAAAATTTCTGTTGCATCTGAAATTAGAAACTCGCCCGATTACAACGGTATGTGTATTTTTCCCCTAGGCCATTATAGTTATTGGTTTCGAGTACCAGACTTGCGAAAATTTTGATGGTTTATCATCCATTCATTAGCTTCAAACTCCCATATCTCGCGAACGGATCGACGAACTCGAGAAATTCCTGTTGCATCTGAAAGCAGAAACTCGCCCGATTACCACGGTATGTGTACTTTTCCCCTAGGCCATTAAACTTACTGGTTTCGAGTATCAGACATGCGAAAATTTTGATGGTTGCTCAACCATTCCTTAACTTCAAATTCCCATATCTCGCGAACGGATTGACGAACTCGAGAAATTCCTGTTGCATCTGAAAGCAGAAACTCTCCCGATTACAACGGTATGTGTATTTTTCCCCTAGGCCATTATAGTTATTGGTTTCGAGTACCAGACTTGCGAAAATTTTGATGGATTATCAACCATTCCTTAGCTTCAAACTCCCATATCTCGCGAACGGATCGACGAACTCGAGAAATGCCTGTTGCATCTGAAAGCAGAAACTCGCCCGATTACAACGGTATGTGTGTTTTTGCCCTACGCCATAGTAGTAATTGGTTTCGAGTATCAGACTTGCGAAAATTTTGATGGTTTCTCAAACATTCCTTAAGTTCAAACTCCCATATCTCGCGAACGGATTGACGAACTCGAGAAATGCCTGTTGCATCTGAAAGCAGAAACTCGCCCGATTACAACGGTATGTGTATTTTTGCCCTAGGCCATAGTAGTTATTGGTTTCGAGTATCAGACTTGCGAAATTTTGATGGCTTCTCAACCATTCCTTAACTTCAAACTCCCATATCTCGCGAACGGATTGACGAACTCGAGAAATTCCTGTGGCATCTGAAAGCAGAAACACTCCCGATTACAACGGCATGTGTATTTCTCCCCTAGGCCATTATAGATATTGGTATCGAGTACCAGACTTGCGAAAATTTTGATGGTTTCTCAACCATTCCTTAACTTCAAACTCCCATATCTCGCGAACGGATTGACGTACTCGAGAAATTCCTGTTGCATCTGACAGCAGAAACTCGCCCGATTACAACGGTATGTGTATTTTTGCCCTAGGCCATAGTAGTTATTGGTTTCGAGTATCAGACTTGCGAAGATTTGATGGCTTCTCAACCATTCCTTAATTTCAAGTTCCCATATCTCGCGAACGGATTGACGAACTCGAGAAATTCCTGTGGCATCTGAAAGCAGAAACACTCCCGATTACAACGGCATTTGTATTTTTCCCCTAGGCCATTATAGTTATCGGTTTCGAGTACCAGACTTGCGAAAATTTTGATGGTTTCTCAACCATTCCTTAACTCAAACTCACATATCTCGCGAACGGTTTGACGAACACGAAAAATTCCTGTTGCATCTGAAAGCAGAAACTCGCCCGATTACCACGGTATGTGTACTGTTCCCCTAGGCCATTCCAGTTATGTGTTTCGAGTATCAGACATGCGAAAATTTTGATGGTTCCTCACCCATTCCTTAACTTCAAACTCCCATACCTCGCGAACGGATTGTCGAACTCGAGAAATTCCTGTTGCATCTGACAGCAGACACTCGCCCGATTACCACGGTATGTGTATTTTTGCCCTAGGCCATAGTAGTTATTGGTTTCGAGTATCAGACTTGCGAAAATTTTGATGGTTTCTCAACCATTCCTTAACTTCAAACTCCCATATCTCGCGAACGGATTGACCAACTTGAGAAGTTCCTGTTGCATCTGAAATTAGAAACTCGCCCGATTACAACGGTATGTGTATTTTTGCCCTAGGCCATAGTAGTTATTGGTTTCGAGTATCAGACTTGCGAAATTTTGATGGCTTCTCAACCATTCCTTAACTTCAAATTCCCATATCTCGCGAACGGATTGATGAACTCGAGAAATTCCTGTGGCATCTGAAAGCAGAAACACTCCGGATTACAACGGCATTTGTATTTTTCCCCTAGGCCATTATAGTTATCGGTTTCGAGTATCAGACATGCGAAAATTTTGATGGTTGCTCACCCATTCCTTAACTTCAAACTGCCATATCTCTCGAACGGATTGTCGAACTCGAGAAATACCTGTTGCATCTGACAGCAGAAACTCGCCCGATTACCACGGTATGGGTATTTTTGCCCTAGGCCATAGTAGTTATTGGTTTCGAGTATCAGACTTGCGAAAATTTTGATGGTTTCTCAACCATTGCTTAATTTCAGACTCCCATATCTCGCGAACGGATTGACGAACTCGAGAAATTTCTGTTGCATCTGAATGCAGAAACTCGTCCGATTACCACGGTATGTGTACTTTTCCCCTAGGCAATTCCAGTTATTTGTTTCGAGTATCAGATTTGCGAAAATTTTGATGGTTGCTCACCCATTCCTTAACTTGAAACTCCCATATCTCGCGAACGGATTGTCGAACTCGAAAAATTCCTGTTGCATCTGAAAGCAGAAACTCGCCCGATTACCACGGTATGTGTTCTTTTCCCCTAGGCCATTCCAGTTACTGGTTTCGAGTATCAGACTTGCGAAAATTTTGATCGTTTCTCAACCTTTCTTTAACTTCAAACTCCCATATCTCGCGAACGGATTGACGAACTTGAGAAATTCCTGTTGCATCTGAAATTAGAAACTCGCCCGATTACAACGGTATGTGTATGTATCCCCTAGCCCATTATAGTTATTGGTTTCGAGTACCAGACTTGCGAAAATTTTGATGGTTTCTTAACCATTCCTTAACTTCAAACTCCCATATCTCGCGAACGGATTGACGAACTCGAGAAATTTCTGTTGCATCTGACAGCAGAAACTCGCCCGATTACAACGGTATGTGTATTTTTGCCCTAGGCCACAGTAGTTATTGGTTTCGAGTATCAGACTTGCGTAATTTTGATGGTTTCTCAACCATTCCTTAACTTCAAATTCCCATATCTCGCGAACGGAATGACGAACTCGAGAAATTCCTGTTGCACCTGAAAGCAGAAACTCTCCCGATTACAACGGTATGTGTATTTTTCCCCTAGGCCATTATAGTTATTGGTTTCGAGTACCAGACTTGCGAAAATTTTGATGGTTTCTCATCCATTCCTTAAATTCAAACTCCCATATCTCGCGAACGGATTGAGGAACTCGAGAAATTCCTGTTGCATCTGACAGCAGAAACTAGCCCGATTACCACGGTATGTGTACTTTTCCCCTAGGCCATAGTAGTTATTGGTTTCGAGTATGAAACTTGCGAAAATTTTGATGGTTTCTCAACCATTCCTTAACTTCAAACTCCCATATCTCGCGAACGGATTGACGAACTCAAGAAATTCCTGTTGCATCTGACAGCAGAAACTAGCCCGATTACCACGGTATGTGTATTTTTGCCCTAGGGCATATTAGTTATTGGTTTCGAGTATCAGACTTGCGAAAATTTTGATGGTTTCTCAACCATTCCTTAACTAAACTCCCATATCTCGCGAACGGATTGACCAACTCGAGAAATTCCTGTTGCATCTGACAGCAGAAACTCGCCCGATTACAACGGTATGTGTATTTTTGCCCTAGGCCATAGTAGCTATTGGTTTCGAGTATCAGACTTGCGAAATTTTGATGGTTTCTCAACCATTCCTTAACTTCAATTTCCCATATCTCGCGAACGGATTGACGAACTCGAGAAATTCCTGTTGCATCTGAAAGCAGAAACTCGCCCGATTACAACGGTATGTGTATTTTTGCCCTAGGCCATAGTAGCTATTGGTGTCGAGTATCAGACTTGCAAAATTTTGATGGTTTCTCAACCATTCCTTAACTTCAAATTCCCATATCTCCCGAACGGATTGACGAATCCGAAAAATTTCGGTTGCATCTGAAAGTAGAAACTCTCCCGATTACAACGGTATGTGTATTTTTCCCCTAGGCCATTGTAGTTATTGGTTTCGAGTATCAGACTTGCGAAATTTTGATGGTTTCTCAACCATTCCTTAACTTCAACTTCCCATATCTCGCGAACGGATTGACGAACTCAAGAAATTCCTGTTGCATCTGAAAGCAGAAACTCCCCCGATTACAACGGTATGTGTATTTTTCCCCTAGGCCAACATAGTTATTGGTTTCGAGTACCAGACTTGCGAAAATTTTGATGGTTTATCATCCATTCATTAGCTTCAAACTCCCATATCTTGCGAACGGATCGACGAACTCGAGAAATTCCTGTTGCATCTGAAAGCAGAAACTCGCCCGATTACCACGGTATGTGTATTCTTGCCCTAGGCCATAGTAGTTATTGGTTTCGAGTATCAGACTTGCGAAAATTTTGATGGTCCCTCAACCATTCCTTAACTTCAAACACCCATATCTCACGAACGGACTGACGAACTCGAGAAATTCCTGTTGCATCTGAAAGTAGAAACTAGCTCGATTACAATGGTATGTGTGTTTTTGCCCTTGGTCATAGTAGTTATTGGTTTCGAGTATCAGACTTGCGAAAATTTTGATTGTTTCTCAACCATTCCTTAACTTCAAACACCCATATCTCGCGAACGGATGGACGAACTCGAGAAATTCCTGTTGCATCTGAAATTAGAAACTCGCCCGATTACAACGGTATTTGTATTTTTCCCCTAGGCCATTGTAGTTATTGGTTTCGAGTATCAGACCTGCGAAAATTTTGATGGTTTCTCAACCATCTCTTAAATCCAAACTCCGATATATCGCGAACGGATTGACGAATCCGAAAAATTTCTGTTGCATCTGAAAGTAGAAACTCTCCCGATTACAACGGTATGTGTATTTTTCCGCTAGGCCATTGTAGTTATTTGCTTCGAGTTTCAAACTTGCGAAAATTTTGATGGTTTTCTCAACCATTCCTTAACTGAAAATTCCCATATCTCGCGAACGGATTGACGAACTCGAGAAATTCCTGTTGCATCTGAAAGCAGAAACTCTCCCGATTACAACGGTATGTGTATTTTTCCCCTAGGCCATTATAGTTACTGGTTTCGAGTACCAGACTTGCGAAAATTTTGATGGTCTCTCAACCATTCCTTAACTTCAAACTCCCATATCTCGCGAACGGATTGACGAACTCGAGAAATTCCTATTGCATCTGACAGCAGAAGCTCTCCCGATTACAACGGTATGTGTACTTTTCCCCTAGGCCATTCCAGTTATTTGTTTCGAGTATCAGACGTGCGAAAATTTTGATGGTTTCTCAACCATCTCTTAACTCCAAACCCCGATATATCGCGAACGGATTGACGAATCCGAAAAATTTCTGTTGCATCTGAAAGTAGAAACTCTCCCGATTACAACGGTATGTGTTTTTTTCCGCTAGGCCATTGTAGTTATTTGTTTCGAGTATCAAACTTGCGAAAATTTTGATGGTTTCTCAACCATCTCTTAACTCCAAACTCCGATATATCGCGAACGGATTGACGAATCCGAAAAATTTCTGTTGCATCTGAAATTAGAAACTCGCCCGATTACAACGGTATGTGTATTTTTCCCCTAGGCCATTGTAGTTATTGGTTTCGAGTATCAGACTTGCGAAAATTTTGATGGTTTCTCAACCATCTGTTAACTCCAAACTCCGATATATCGCGAACGGATTGACGAATCCGAAAAATTTCTGTTGCATCTGAAAGTAGAAACTCTCCCGATTACAACGGTATGTGTATTTTTCCGCTAGGCCATTGTAGTTATTTGTTTCGAGTATCAAACTTGCGAAAATTTTGATGGTTTCTCAACCATCTCTTAACTCCAAACTCCGATATATCGCGAACGGATTGACGAATCCGAAAAATTTCTGTTGCATCTGAAATTAGAATCTCGCCCGATTACAACGGTATGTGTATTTTTCCCCTAGGCCATTATAGTTATTGGTTTCGAGTACCAGACTTGCGAAAATTTTGATGGTTTATCATCCATTCATTAGCTTCAAACTCCCATATCTCGCGAACGGATCGACGAACTCGAGAAATTCCTGTTGCATCTGAAAGCAGAAACTCGCCCGATTACCACGGTATGTGTACTTTTCCCCTAGGCCATTAAACTTACTGGTTTCGAGTATCAGACATGCGAAAATTTTGATGGTTGCTCAACCATTCCTTAACTTCAAATTCCCATATCTCGCGAACGGATTGACGAACTCGAGAAATTCCTGTTGCATCTGAAAGCAGAAACTCTCCCGATTACAACGGTATGTGTATTTTTCCCCTAGGCCATTATAGTTATTGGTTTCGAGTACCAGACTTGCGAAAATTTTGATGGATTATCAACCATTCCTTAGCTTCAAACTCCCATATCTCGCGAACGGATCGACGAACTCGAGAAATGCCTGTTGCATCTGAAAGCAGAAACTCGCCCGATTACAACGGTATGTGTGTTTTTGCCCTACGCCATAGTAGTAATTGGTTTCGAGTATCAGACTTGCGAAAATTTTGATGGTTTCTCAAACATTCCTTAAGTTCAAACTCCCATATCTCGCGAACGGATTGACGAACTCGAGAAATTCCTGTTCCATCTGAAAGTAGAAACTCGCCCGATTACAACGGTGTGTCTATTTTTCCCCTAGGCCTTTGTAGTTATTGGTTGCGGGTATCAGACTTGCGAAAATTTTGATGGTTTCTCCACCATTCCTAAACTTCAAACTCCCATATCTCGCGATCGGATTGACGAACTCGAGAAATCCCTGTTGCATCTGAAAGGAGAAACTAGCCCGATTACAACGGTATGTTCATTTTTCCCATAGGCCATTGTAGTTATTGGTTTCGAGTATCAGACTTGCGAATATTCTGATGGTTTCTCAACCATTCCTTAATTTTAAACTCCCATATCTCACGAACGGATTGACGAACTCGAGAAATTCCTGTTGCATCAGAAAGCAGAAACTCGCCCGATTACATTGGTATGTGTATTTTTGCCCTAGGCCATAGTAGTTATTGGTTTCCAGTATCAGTCTTGCGAAAATTTTGATGGCTTCTCAACCATTCCTTAAGTTCAAACTCCCATATCTCGCGAACGGATCGACGAACTCGAGAAATGCCTGTTGCATCTGAAAGCAGAAACTCGCCCGATTACAACGGTGTGTGTATTTTTGCCCTACGCCATAGTAGTAATTGGTTTCGAGTATCAGACTTGCGAAAATTTTGATGGTTTCTCAACCATTCCTTAACTTCAAACTCCCATATCTGGCGAACGGATTGACGAACTCGAGAAATTCCTGTTGCATCAGAAAGCAGAGTCTCGCCCGATTACATTGGTATGCTTATTTTTGCCCTAGGCCATAGTAATTATTGGTTTCGAGTATCAGACTTGCGAAAGTTTTGATGGTTTCTCAACCATTCCTTAACTTCAAACTCCCATATCTCGCGAACGGATCGACGAACGCGAGAAATTCCGGATGCATCGGAAAGCAGAAACTCGCCCGATTACAACGGTATGCGTATTTTTGCCCTAGGCCATAGTAGTTATTGGTTTCGGGTATCAGACTTGCGAAAATTTGGATGGTTTCTCAACCATTCCTTACCTCCAAACTGCCATATCTCGCGACCGGGTTGACGAACTCGAGAAATTCCTGTTGCGATGAAAGCAGAGTCTCGCCCGATTACAATGGTATGTGTATTTTTGCCCTAGGCCATAGTAATTATTGGTTTCGAGTATCAGACTTGGGAAAATTTTGATGGTTTCTCAACCATTCCTTAACTTCAAACTCCCATATCTCGCGAACGGATCGACGAACTCGAGAAATGCCTGTTGCATCTGAAAGCAGAAACTCGCCCGATTACAATGGTATGTGTATTTTTGCCCTAGGCCATAGTAATTATTGGTTTCGAGTATCAGACTTGGGAAAATTTTGATGGTTTCTCAACCATTCCTTAACTTCAAACTCCCATATCTCGCGAACGGATCGACGAACTCGAGAAATGCCTGTTGCATCTGAAAGCAGAAACTCGCCCGATTACAACGGTATGTGTATTTTTGCCCTACGCCATAGTAGTAATTGGTTTCGAGTATCAGACTTGCGAAAATTTTAATGGTTTCTCAACCATTCCTTAATTTCAAACTGCCATATCTCGCGAACGGATTGACGAACTCGAGAAATTCCTGTTCCATCTGAAAGTAGAAACTCGCCCGATTACAACGGTGTGTCTATTTTTCCCCTAGGCCTTTGTAGTTATTGGTTGCAGTTATCAGACTTGCGAAAATTTTGATGGTTTCTCCACCATTCCTTAACTTCAAACTCCCATATCTCGCGATCGGATTGACGAACTAGAGAAATCCCTGTTGCATCTGAAAGTAGAAACTAGCCCGATTACAGCGGTATGTTTATTTTTCCCCTAGGCCATTGTAGTTATTGGTTTCGAGTATCAGACTTGCGAATATTTTGATGGTTTCTCAACCATTCCTTAATTGTAAACTCCCATATCTCACGAACGGATTGACGAACTCGAGTAATTCCTGTTGCATCTGAAAGCAGAGTCTCGCCCGATTACATTGGTATGTGTATTTTTGCCCTAGGCCATAGTAGTTATTGGTTTCGAGTATCAGTCTTGCGAAAATTTTGATGGTTTCTCAACCATTCCTTAACTTCAAACTCCCATATCTCGCGAACGGTTAGACAAACTCGAGAAATGCCTGTTGCATCTGAAAGCAGAAACTCGGCCGATTACAACGGTATGTGTATTTTTCCCCTAGGCCTTTGTAGTTATTGGTTTCGGGTATCAGACTTGCGAAAATTTTGATGGTTTCTCAACCATTCCTTAACTTTAAACTCCCATATCTCGCGAACGGATTGACGAACTCGAGAAATTCCTGTTGCATCTGAAAGCAGAGTCTCGCCCGATTACACTGGTATGTGTATTTTTGCCCTAGGCCATAGTAATTATTGGTTTCGAGTATCAGACTTGCGAAAGTTTTGATGGTTTCTCAACCATTCCTTAACTTCAAACTCCCATATCTCGCGAACGGATCGACGAACGCGAGAAATTCCGGATGCATCGGAAAGCAGAAACTCGCCCGATTACAACGGTATGCGTATTTTTGCCCTACGCCATAGTAGTTATTGGTTTCGGGTATCAGACTTGCGAAAATTTGGATGGTTTCTCAACCATTCCTTACCTCCAAACTCCCATATCTCGCGACCGGATTGACGAACTCGAGAAATTACTGTTGCATCTGAAAGCAGAGTCTCGCCCGATTACACTGGTATGTGAATTTTTGCCCTAGGCCATAGTAATTATTGGTTTCGAGTATTAGACTTGCGAAAATTTTGATGGTTTCTCAACCATTCCTTATCTTCAAACTCCCATATCTCGCGAACGGATTGACGAACTCGAGAAATCCCTATTGCATCTGAAAGTAGGAACTCGCCCGATTACGACGGTATGTGTATTTTTCCCCTAGGCCTTTGTAGTTATTGGTTTCGGGTATCAGACTTGCGAAAATTTTGATGGTTTCTCCACCATTCCTAAACTTCAAACTCCCATATCTCGCGATCGGATTGACGAACTAGAGAAGTCCCTGTTGCATCTGAAAGGAGAAACTAGCCCGATTACATCGGTATGTTTATTTTTCCCCTAGGCCATTGTAGTTATCGGTTTCGAGTGTCAGACTTGCGAATATTTTGATGGTTTCTCAACCATTCCTTAATTTTAAACTCCCATATCTCACGAACGGATTGACGAACTCGAGAAATTCCTGTTGCATCTGAAAGCAGAGTCTCGCCCGATAACATTGGTATGTGTATTTTTGCCCTAGGCTATAGTAGTTATTGGTTTCGAGTATCAGTCTTGCGAAAATTTTGATGGTTTCTCAACCATTCCTTAACTTCAAACTCCCATATCTCGCGAACGGATAGACGAACTCGAGAAATGCCTGTTGCATCTGAAAGCAGAAACTCGCCCGATTACAACGGTATGTGTATTTTTCCCCTAGGCCTTTGTAGTTATTGTTTTCGGGTATCAGACTTGCGAAAATTTTGATGGTTTCTCAACCATTCCTTAATTTTAAACTCCCATATCTCACGAACGGATTGACGAGCTCGAGAAATTCCTGTTGCATCTGAAAGCAGAAACTCGCCCGATTACAACGGTATGTGTATTTTTGCCCTACGCCATAGTAGTAATTGGTTTCGAGTATCAGACTTGCGAAAATTTTGATGGTTTCTCAACCATTCCTTAACTTCAAACTCCCATATCTTGCGAACGGATCGACGAACGCGAGAAATTACGGATGCAACGGAAAGCAGAAACTCGCACGATTACAACGGTATGCGTATTTTTGCCCTAGGCCATAGTAGTTATTGGTTTCGGGTATCAGACTTGCGAAAATTTTGATGGTTTCTCAACCATTCCTTAACTTCAAACTCCCATATCTCGCGAACGGATTGACGAACTCGAGAAATCCCTATTGCATCTGAAAGTAGGAACTCGCCCGATTACGACGGTATGTGTATTTTTCCCCTAGGCCTTTGTAGTTATTGGTTTCGGGTATCAGACTTGCGAAAATTTTGATGGTTTCTCAACCATTCCTTAATTTTAATCTCCCATATCTCGCGAACGGATTGACGAACTCGAGAAATTCCTGTTGCATCTGAAAGCAGAGTCTCGCCCGATTACATTGGTATGTGTATTTTTGCCCTAGGCCATAGTAATTATTGGTTTCGAGTATCAGACTTGCGAAAGTTTTGATGGTTTCTCAACCATTCCTTAACTTCAAACTCCCATATCTTGCGAACGGATCGACGAACGCGAGAAATTACGGATGCAACGGAAAGCAGAAACTCGCCCGATTACAACGGTATGCGTATTTTTGCCCTAGGCCACAGTAGTTATTGGTTTCGGGTATCAGACTTGCGAAAATTTGGATGGTTTCTCAACCATTCCTTACCTCCAAACTCCCATATCGCGTGACCGGATTGACGAACTCGAGAAATTCCTGTTGCATCTGAAAGCAGAGTCTCGCCCGATTACAATGGTATGTGTATTTTTGCCCTAGGCCATAGTAATTATTGGTTTCGAGTATCAGACTTGGGAAAATTTTGATGGTTTCTCAACCATTCCTTAACTTCAAACTCCCATATCTCGCGAACGGATCGACGAACTCGAGAAATGCCTGTTGCATCTGAAAGCAGAAACTCGCCCGATTACAACGGTATGTGTATTTTTGCCCTACGCCATAGTAGTAATTGGTTTCGAGTATCAGACTTGCGAAAATTTTGATGGTTTCTCAACCATTCCTTAATTTTAAGCTCCCATATCTCACGAACGGATTGACGAGCTCGAGAAATTCCTGTTGCATCTGAAAGCAGAAACTCGCCCGATTACAACGGTATGTGTATTTTTGCCCTAGGCCATTGTAGTTATTGGTTTCGAGTATCAGACTTGCGAATATTTTGATGGTTTCTCAACCATTCCTTAATTTTAAACTCCCATATCTCACGAACGGATTGACGAGCTCGAGAAATTCCTGTTGCATCTGAAAGCAGAAACTCGCCCGATTACAACGGTATGGGTATTTTTGCCCTACGCCATAGTAGTAATTGGTTTCGTGTATCACACTTGCGAAAATTTTGATGGTTTCTCAACCATTCCTTAACTTCAAACTCCCATATCTCGCGAACGGATTGACGAACTCGAGAAATCCCTATTGCATCTGAAAGTAGGAACTCGCCCGATTACGACGGTATGTGTATTTTTCCCCTAGGCCTTTGTAGTTATTGGTTTCGGGTATCAGACTTGCGAAAATTTTGATGGTTTCTCAACCATTCCTTAACTTCAAACTCCCATATCTCGCGAACGGATAGACGAACTCGAGAAATGCCTATTGCATCTGAAAGCAGAAACTCGCCCGATTACAACGGTGTGTCTATTTTTCCCCTAGGCCTTTGTAGTTATTGGTTGCAGTTATCAGACTTGCGAAAATTTTGATGGTTTCTCCACCATTCCTAAACTTCAAACTCCCATATCTCGCGATCGGATTGATGAACTAGAGAAATCCCTGTTGCATCTGAAAGGAGAAACTAGCCCGATTACATCGGTATGTTTATTTTTCCCCTAGGCCATTGTAGTTATTGGTTTCGAGTATCAGTCTTGCGAAAATTTTGATGGTTTCTCAACCATTCCTTAACTTCACACTCCCATATCTCGCGAACGGACCGACGAACTCGAGAAATGCCTGTTGCATCTGAAAGCAGAAACTCGCCCGATTACAACGGTATGTGTATTTTTCCCCTAGGCCTTTGTAGTTATTGGTTTCGGGTATCATACTTGCGAAAATTTTGATGGTTTCTCAACCATTCCTTATCTTCAAACTCCAATATCTCGCGAACGAATTGAAGAACGCGAGAAATTCCGGATGCATCTGAAAGCAGAAACTCGCCCGATTACAACGGTATTTGTATTTTTGCCCTAGTCCACAGTAGTTATTGGTTTCGAGAATCAGACTTGCGAAAATTTTGATGGTTTCTCAACTATTCCTTAACTTCAAACTCCAATATCTCGCGAACGAATTGACGAACGCGAGAAATTCCGGATGCATCTGAAAGCAGAAACTCGCCCGATTACAACGGTATGTGTATTTTTGCCCTAGGCCATACTAGTTATTGGTTTCGAGTATCAGACTTGCGAAAATTTTGATGGTCTCTCAACCATTCCTTAACTTCAAACACCCATATCTCACGAACGGACTGACGAACTCGAGAAATTCCTGTTGCATCTGAAAGCAGAGTCTCGCCCGATTACAATGGTACGTGTATTTTTGCTCTAGGACATAGTAGCTATTGGTTTCGAGTATCAGACTTGCGAAAGTTTTGATGGTTTCTCAACCATTCCTAAACTTCAAACTCCCATATCTCGCGAACGGATTGACGAACTCGAGAAATCCCTATTGCATCTGAAAGTAGGAACTCGCCCGATTACGACGGTATGTGTATTTTTCCCCTAGGCCTTTGTAGTTATTGGTTTCGGGTATCAGACTTGCGAAAATTTTGATGGTTTCTCAACCATTCCTTAACTTCAAACTCCCATATCTCGCGAACGGATTGACGAACTCGAGAAATGCCTATTGCATCTGAAAGCAGAAACTCGCCCGATTACAACGGTATGTGTATTTTTGCCCTAGGCCATAGTAGTTATTGGTTTCGAGTATCAGACTTGCGAAAATTTTGATGGGTTCTCAACCATTCCTTAACTTCAAACACCCATATCTCACGAACGGATTGACGAACTCGAGAAATTCCTATTGCATCTGAAAGCAGAGTCTCGCCCGATTACAATGGTATGTGTATTTTTGCCCTAGGCCATAGTAGCTATTGGTTCCGAGTATCAGACTTGCGAATATTTGGTGGTTTCTCAACCATTCCTTAATTTTAAGCTCCCATATCTCACGAACGGATTGACGAACTCCAGAAATACCTGTTGCATCTGAAAGCAGAGTCTCGCCCGATTACATTGGTATGTGTATTTTTGCCCTAGGCCATAGTAGTTATTGGTTTCGAGTATCAGTCCTGCGAAAATTTTGATGGTTTCTCAACCATTCCTTAACTTCAAACTCCCATATCTCGCGAACGGATTGACGAACTCGAGAAATGCCTATTGCATCTGAAAGCAGAAACTCGCTCGATTACAACGGTATGTGTATTTTTGCCCTAGGCCATAGTAGTTATTGGTTTCGAGTATCAGACTTGCGAAAATTTTGATGGGTTCTCAACCATTCCTTAACTTCAAACACCCATATCTCACGAACGGATTGACGAACTCGAGAAATTCCTATTGCATCTGAAAGCAGAGTCTCGCCCGATTACAATGGTATGTGTATTTCTGCCCTAGGCCATAGTAGCTATTGGTTCCGAGTATCAGACTTGCGAATATTTGGTGGTTTCTCAACCATTCCTTAATTTTAAGCTCCCATATCTCACGAACGGATTGACGAACTCCAGAAATACCTGTTGCATCTGAAAGCAGAGTCTCGCCCGATTACATTGGTATGTGTATTTTTGCCCTAGGCCATAGTAGTTATTGGTTTCGAGTATCAGTCCTGCGAAAATTTTGATGGTTTCTCAACCATTCCTTAACTTCAAACTCCCATATATCGCGAACGGATCGACGAACTCGAGAAATGCCTGTTGCATCTGAAAGCAGAAACTCGCCCGATTACAACGGTATGTGTATTTTTGCCCTACGCCATAGTAGTAATTGGTTTCGAGTATCAGACTTGCGAAAATTTTGATGGTTTCTCAACAATTTCTTAACTTCAAACTCCCATATCTTGCGAACGGATTGACGAACTCGAGAAACTCCTGTTGCATCTGAAAGCAGAAACTCGCCCGATTACAACGGTATGTGTATTTTTGCCGTAGGCCATAGTAGTCATTGGTTTCGAGTATCAGACTTGCGAAAATTTTGATGGTTTCTCAACCATTCCTTAACTTCAAACTCCCATATCTCGCGAACGGATTGACGAACTCGAGAAATTCCTGTTGCATCTGAAAGCAGAAACTCGCTCGATTACAAAGGTCTGTGTATTTTTCCCCTAGGCTATTGTAGTTATTGGTTTCGAGTATCAGACTTGCGAAAATTTTGATGGTTTCTCAACCATTCCTTAACTTCAAACTCCCATATCTTGCGAACGGATTGACGAACTCGAGAAACTCCTGTTGCATCTGAAAGCAGAAACTCGCCCGATTACAACGGTATGTGTATTTTTGCCCTACGCCATAGTAGTAATTGGTTTCGAGTATCAGACTTGCGAAAATTTTGATGGTTTCTCAACAATTTCTTAACTTCAAACTCCCATATCTTGCGAACGGATTGACGAACTCGAGAAACTCCTGTTGCATCTGAAAGCAGAAACTCGCCCGATTACAACGGTATGTGTATTTTTGCCGTAGGCCATAGTAGTCATTGGTTTCGAGTATCAGACTTGCGAAAATTTTGATGGTTTCTCAACCATTCCTTAACTTCAAACTCCCATATCTCGCGAACGGATTGACGAACTCGAGAAATTCTTGTTGCATCTGAAAGCAGAAACTCGCTCGATTACAAAGGTATGTGTATTTTTCCCCTAGGCTATTGTAGTTATTGGTTTCGAGTATCAGACTTGCGAAAATTTTGATGGTTTCTCAACAATTCCTTAACTTCAAACTCCCATATCTCGCGAACGGATTGACGAACTCGAGAAATTCCTGTTCCATCTGAAAGAAGAAACTCGCCCGATTACAACGGTGTTTCTATTTTCCCCCTAGGCCTTTGTAGTTATTGGTTGCGGGTATCAGACTTGCGAAAATTTTGATGGTTTCTCCACCATTCCTAAACTTCAAACTCCCATATCTCGTGAACGGATTGACGAACTCGAGAAATCCCTGTTGCATCTGAAAGCAGAGTCTCGCCCGATTACAATGGTATGTGTATTTTTGCCTTAGGCCACAGTAGTTATTGGTTTCGAGTATCAGTCTTGCGAAAATTTTGATGGTTTCTCAACCATTCCTTAACTTCAAACTCCCATATATCGCGAACGGATCGACGAACTCGAGAAATGCCTGTTGCATCTGAAAGCAGAAACTCGCCCGATTACAACGGTATGTGTATTTTTGCCCTACGCCATAGTAGTAATTGGTTTCGAGTATCAGACTTGCGAAAATTTTGATGGTTTCTCAACAATTTCTTAACTTCAAACTCCCATATCTTGCGAACGGATTGACGAACTCGAGAAACTCCTGTTGCATCTGAAAGCAGAAACTCGCCCGATTACAAAGGTATGTGTATTTTTCCCCTAGGCCATTGTAGTTATTGGTTTCGAGTATCAGACTTGCGAAAATTTTGATGGTTTCTCAACCATTCCTTAACTTCAAACTCCCATATCTCGCGAACGGATTGACGAAATCGAGAAATGCCTGTTGCATCAGAAAGCAGAAACTCGCCCGATTACAGCGGTATGTGTATTTTTGCCCTACGCCATAGTAGTAATTGGATTCGAGTATCAGACTTGCGAAGATTTTCAAGGTTCTCAACCATTCCTTACCTCCAAACTCCCATATCTGGCGCCCGGATTGACGAACTCGAGAAATTCCTGTTGCATCTGAAAGCAGAGTTTCGCCCGATTACAATGGTATGTGTATTTTTGCCCTAGTCCATAGTAGATATTGGTTTCGAGTATCAGTCTTG
Organism: Ptiloglossa arizonensis; assembly: GCF_051014685.1. Taxonomy (NCBI): domain Eukaryota; kingdom Metazoa; phylum Arthropoda; class Insecta; order Hymenoptera; family Colletidae; genus Ptiloglossa; species Ptiloglossa arizonensis. The sequence goes on along the minus strand of NW_027478782.1, from coordinate 273,152 downwards.
CGAAAATTGTGATGGTTTCTCAACCATTCCTTAACTTCAAACTCCCATATATCGCGAACGGATCGACGAACTCGAGAGATGCCTGTTGCATCTGAAAGCAGAAACTCGCCCGATTACAACGGTATGTGTATTTTTGCCCTACGCCATAGTAGTAATTGGTTTCGAGTATCAGACTTGCGAAAATTTTGATGGTTTCTCAACAATTTCTTAACTTCAAACTCCCATATCTTGCGAACGGATTGACGAACTCGAGAAACTCCTGTTGCATCTGAAAGCAGAAACTCGCCCGATTACAACGGTATGTGTATTTTTGCCGTAGGCCATAGTAGTCATTGGTTTCGAGTATCAGACTTGCGAAAATTTTGATGGTTTCTCAACCATTCCTTAACTTCAAACTCCCATATCTCGCGAACGGATTGACAAACTCGAGAAATTCCTGTTGCATCTGAAAGCAGAAACTCGCTCGATTACAAAGGTATGTGTATTTTTCCCCTAGGCCATTGTAGTTATTGGTTTCGAGTATCAGACTTGCGAAAATTTTGATGGTTTCTCAACCATTCCTTAACTTCAAACTCCCACATCTCGCGAACGGATTGACGAACTCGAGAAATTCCTGTTCCATCTGATAGAAGAAACTCGCCCGATTACAACGGTGTTTCTATTTTCCCCCTAGGCCTTTGTAGTTATTGGTTGCGGGTATCAGACTTGCGAAAATTTTGATGGTTTCTCCACCATTCCTAAACTTCAAACTCCCATATCTCGTGAACGGATTGACGAACTCGAGAAATCCCTGTTGCATCTGAAAGCAGAGTCTCGCCCGATTACAATGGTATGTGTATTTTTGCCTTAGGCCACAGTAGTTATTGGTTTCGAGTATCAGACTTGCGAAAATTTTGATTGTTTCTCAACCATTCCTTACTTTCAAACGCCCATATCTCGCGAACGGATTGACGAACTCGAGAAATTCCTATTGCATCTGAAAGCAGAAACTCGCCCGATTACACCGGTATGTGTATTTTTGCCCCAGGCCGTAGTAGTTATTGGTGTCGAGTATCGGACTTGCGAAAATTTTGATGGTTTCTCAACCATTCCTTAACTACAAACTCCCATATCTCGCGAACGGATTGACGAACTCGAGAAATTCCTATTGCATCTGAAATTAGAAACTCGCCCGGTTACAATGTTGTGTGTTTCTTTTACCCTAGGCCATTGTAGTTATTGGATTCGGGTATCAGACTTGCGAAAATTTTGATGGTTTCTCAACCATTGCTTAACTTCAAACTCCCATATCTCGCGAACGGATTGACGATCTCGGAAATTTCCAATTGCATCTGAAAGCAGAAACACGCCCGATTACAACGGTGTGTGTATTTTTGCCCTACGCCATAGCAGTTATTGGATTCGAGTATCAGACTTGCGAAAATTTTGATTGTTTCTCAACCATTCCTTACTTTCAAACGCCCATATCTCGCGAACGGATTGACGAACTCGAGAAATTCCTATTGCATCTGAAAGCAGAAACTCGCCCGATTACACCGGTATGTGTATTTTTGCCCCAGGCCGTAGTAGTTATTGGTGTCGAGTATCGGACTTGCGAAAATTTTGATGGTTTCTCAACCATTCCTTAACTTCAAACTCCCATATCTCGCGAACGAATTGACGAACTCGAGAGTTTCCTGATGCATCTGAGAGCAGAAACTCGCCCGATTACAACGGTATGCGTATTTTTGCCCTAGGCAATAGTAGTTATTGTTTTCGAGTATCAGATTTGCGAAAATTTTGATTGTTTCTCAACCATTCCTTACCTTCAAACGCCCATATCTCGCGAACGGATTGACGAAATCGAGAAATTCCTATTGCGTCTGAAAGCAGAAACTCGCCCGATTACACCGGTATGTGTATTTTTGCCCCAGGCCGTAGTAGTTATTGGTGTCGAGTATCGGACTTGCGAAAATTTTGATGGTTTCTCAACCATTCCTTAACTACAAACACCCATATCTCGCGAACGGATTGACGAACTCGAGAAATTCCTATTGCATCTGAAATTAGAAACTCGCCCGATTACAATGGTGTGTGTTTCTTTTCCCCTAGGCCATTGTAGTTATTGGATTCGGGTATCAGACTTGCGAAAATTTTGAAGGTTCTCAACCATTCCTTACCTCCAAACTCCCATATCTGGCGACCGGATTGACGAACTCGAGAAATTCCTGTGCATCTGAAAGCAGAGTCTCGCCCGATTACAATGGTGTGTGTATTTTTGCCCTAGGCGATAGTAATTATTGGTTTCGAGTATCAGACTTGCGAAAATTTTGATGGTTTCTCAACCATTCCTTAACTACAAACTCCCATATCTCGCGAACGGATTGACGAACTAGAGAAATTCCTGTTCCATCTGAAAGTAGAAACTCGCCCGATTACAACGGTGTGTCTACTTTTCCCCTAGGCCATTGTAGTTCTTGGTTGCGGGTATCAGACTTGCGAAAATTTTGATGGTTCCTCCACCATTCCTAAACTTCAAACTCCCATATCTCGCGATCGGATTGACGAACTCGAGAAATCCCTATGGCATCTGAAAGGAGAAACTAGCTCGATTACAACGGTATGTTTGTTTTTCCCCGAGGCCATTGTAGTTATTGGTTTCGAGTATCAGAATTGCGAATATTTTGATGGTTTCTCAAGCGCTCCTTAATTTTAAACTCCCATATCTAGCGAACGGATTGACGAACTCGAGAAATTCCTGTTGCATCTGAAAGCAGAAACTCGCCCGATTACAACGGCGTGTGTATTTTTGCCCTACGCCATTGTAGTAATTGGTTTCGAGTATCAGACTTGCGAAAATTTTGATGGTTCCTCCACCATTCCTAAACTTCAAACTCCCATATCTCGCGATCGGATTGACGAACTCGAGAAATCCCTGTTGCATCTGAAAGGAGAAGCTAGCCCGATTACAAGGGTATGTTTGTTTTTCCCCTAGGCCATTGTAGTTATTGGTTTCGAGTATCAGACTTGCGAATATTTTGATGGTTTCTCAAGCGCTCCTTAATTTTAAACTCCCATATCTAGCGAACGGATTGACGAACTCGAGAAATGCCTGTTGCATCTGAAAGCAGAAACTCGCCCGATTACAACGGCGTGTGTATTTTTGCCCTACGCCATAGTAGTTATTGGATTCGAGTATCAGACCTGCGATAATTTTGATGGTTTCTCAACCATTCCTTAACTTCAAACTCCCATATCTCCCGAACGGATTGACGAACTCGAGAAATTCCTGTTCCATCTGAAAGTAGAAACTCGCCCGATTACAACGGTGTGTGTATTTTTCCCTAGGCCTTTGTAGTTATTGATTTCGGGTATCAGACTTGCGAAAATTTTGATGGTTTCTCAACCATTCCTTAACTTCAACCTCCCATATCTCGCGAACGAATTGACGAACTCGAGAATTTCCTGATGCATCTGAAAGCAGAAACTCGTCGGATTACAACGGTATGTGTATTTTTCCCCTAGGCCATTGCGGTTATTGGTTTCGAGTATCAGACTTGCGAAAATTTTGATGGTTTCTCAACCATTTCTTAACTTCAAACTCCCATATGTCGCGAACGGATTGACGAACTCGAGAAATTCCTATTGCATCTGAAAGCAGAAACTCGCCCGATTACAACGGTATGTTTATTTTTGGGCTAGGCCGTATTAGTTATTGGTTTCGAGTATCAGACTTGCGAAAATTTTGATGGTTTCTCAACCATTTCTTAATTTCAAACTCCCATATCTCGCGAAAGGATTGACGAACTCGAGAAATTCCTATTGCATCTGAAAGCAGAAACTCTCCCGATTAGAACGGTATGTGCATTTTTGCGCTAGGCCGTAGTAGTTATTGGTTTCGAGTATCAGACTTGCGAAAATTTTGATAGTTTTTCAACCATTCCTTAATTTCAAACTCCCATATCTCGCGAACGGATTGACGAACTCGAGAAATTCCTGTATCATCTGAAAGCAGATACTCGCCCGGTTACAACGGTATGTGTATTTTTGCCCTAGGCCATTGTAGTTATTGGTTTCGAGTATCAGACTTGCGAAAATTTTGATGGTTTCTCAACCATTCCTTAACTTCAAACTCCCATATCTCGCGAACGGATTGACGAACTTGAGTAATACCTGTTGCATCTGAAAGTGGAAACTCGACCCATTACAATGTTGTGTGTACTTTTCCCCTAGGCCATTCCAGTTATTGGTTTCGAGTATCATACCAGCGACAATTTTGATGGTTTCTCAACCATTCCTTAAATTCAAACTCCCATATCTCCCGAACGGATTGACGAAGTCGAGAAATTCCTATTGCATCTGAAAACAGAAACTCGCCCTATTACAACGGTATGTGTATTTTTGCCCTAGGCCATTGTAGTTATTGGTTTCGAGTATCAGACTTGCGAAAATTTTGATGGTTTCTCAACCATTTCTTAACTTCAAACTCCCATATCTCGCGAACGGATTGACGAACTCGAGAAATTCCTGTTGCATCTGAAATTAGAAACTCGCCCGATTACAATGGTGTGTGTTTTTTTTTCCCCTAGGCCATTGTAGTTATTGGATTCGGGTATAAGGCTTGCGAAAATTTTGATGGTTTCTCAACCATTCCTTAACTTCAAACTCCCATATCTCGCGAACGGATTGACGATCTCTGGAAATTCCAATTGCATCTGAAAGCAGAAACTCGACCGATTACAACGGCGTGTGTATTTTTGCCCTAGGCCATAGTAGTTATTGGATTCGAGTATCAGACTTGCGAAAATTTTGATGGTTTCTCAACCATTCCTTAACTACAAACTCCCATATCACGCGAACGGATTGACGAACTCGAGAAATTCCTATTACATCTGAAAGCAGAATCTCGCCCGATTACAACGGTATGTGTATTTTTGCGCTAGGCCGTATTAGTTACTGGTTTCGAGTATCAGACTTGCGAAAATTTTGATGGTTTCTCAACCATTCCTTAACTACAAACTCCCATATCACGCGAACGGATTGACGAACTCGAGAAATTCCTATTACATCTGAAAGCAGAATCTCGCCCGATTACAACGGTATGTGTATTTTTGCCCTAGGCCATTGTAGTTATTGGTTTCGAGTATCAGACTTGCGAAAATTTTGATGGTTTCTCAACCATTCCTTAACCTCAAACTCCCATATCTCGCGAACGGATTGACGAACTTGAGTAATACCTGTTGCATCTGAAAGTGGAAACTCGACCCATTACAATGGTGTGTGTACTTTTCCCCTAGGCCATTCCAGTTATTGGTTTCGAGTATCATACCAGCGACAATTTTGATGGTTTCTCAACCATTCCTTAAATTCAAACTCCCATATCTCCCGAACGGATTGACGAAGTCGAGAAATTCCTATTGCATCTGAAAGCAGAAACTCGCCCTATTACAACGGTATGTGTATTTTTGCCCTAGGCCATTGTAGTTATTGGTTTCGAGTATCAGACTTGCGAAAATTTTGATTGTTTCTCAACCATTTCTTAAATTCAAACTCCCATATCTCGCGAACGGATTGACGAACTCGAGAAATTCCTGTTGCATCTGAAATTAGAAACTCGCCCGATTACAATGGTGTGTGTTTTTTTTTCCCCTAGGCCATTGTAGTTATTGGATTCGGGTATAAGGCTTGCGAAAATTTTGATGGTTTCTCAACCATTCCTTAACTTCAAACTCCCATATCTCGCGAACGGATTGACGATCTCAGGAAATTCCAATTGCATCTGAAAGCAGAAACTCGACCGATTACAACGGCGTGTGTATTTTTGCCCTAGGCCATAGTAGTTATTGGATTCGAGTATCAGACTTGCGAAAATTTTGATGGTTTCTCAACCATTCCTTAACTACAAACTCCCATATCACGCGAACGGATTGACGAACTCGAGAAATTCCTATTACATCTGAAAGCAGAATCTCGCCCGATTACAACGGTATGTGTATTTTTGCGCTAGGCCGTATTAGTTATTGGTTTCGAGTATCAGACTTGCGAAAATTTTGATGGTTTCTCAACCATTCCTTAACTACAAACTCCCATATCACGCGAACGGATTGACGAACTCGAGAAATTCCTATTGCATCTGAAAGCAGAAACTCGCCCGATTACAACGGTATGTGTATTTTTCCCCTAGGCCATTGTGGTTATTGGTTTCGAGTATCAGACTTGCGAAAATTTTGATGGTTTCTCTACCATTTCTTAACTTCAAACTCCCATATGTCGCGAACGGATTGACGAACTCGAGAAATTCCAATTGCATCTGAAAGCAGAAACTCGCCCGATTACAACGGTATGTGAATTTTTCCCTATGCCTTTGTAGTTATTGATTTCGGGTATCAGACTTGCGAAAATTTTGATGGTGTCTCAACCATTCCTTAACTTCGAACTCCCATATCTCGCGAACGAATTGACGAAATCGAGAATTTCCTGATGCATCTGGAAGCAGAAACTCGCCCGATTACAACGGTATGTGTATTTTTCCCCTAGGCCATTGTGGTTATTGGTTTCGAGTATCAGACTTGCGAAAATTTTGATGGTTGCTCAACCATTCCTTAACTACAAACTCCCATATCACGCTAACGGATTGACGAACTCGAGAAATACCTATTGCATCTGAAAGCAGAAACTCTCCCGATTACAACGGTATGCGTATTTTTGCCCTAGTCAATAGTAGTTATTGGTTTCGAGTATCAGACTTGCGAAAATTTTGATTGTTTCTCAACCATTCCTTACTTTCAAACGCCCATATCTCGCGAACGGATTGTCGAACTCGAGAAATTCCTATTGCATCTGAAAGCAGAAACTCGCCCGATTACACCGGTATGTGTATTTTTGCCCCAGGCCGTAGTAGTTATTGGTGTCGAGTATCGGACTTGCGAAAATTTTGATGGTTTCTCAACCATTCCTTAACTTCAAACTCCCATATCTCGCGAACGGATTGACGATCTCAGGAAATTCCAATTGCATCTGAAAGCAGAAACTCGACCGATTACAACGGCGTGTGTATTTTTGCCCTAGGCCATAGTAGTTATTGGATTCGAGTATCAGACTTGCGAAAATTTTGATGGTTTCTCAACCATTCCTTAACTACAAACTCCCATATCACGCGAACGGATTGACGAACTCGAGAAATTCCTATTATATCTGAAAGCAGAATCCCGCCCGATTACAACGGTATGTGTATTTTTGCGCTAGGCCGTATTAGTTATTGGTTTCGAGTATCAGACTTGCGAAAATTTTGATAGTTTCTCAACCATTCCTAAACTTCAAACTCCCATATCTCGCGAACGGATTGACGAACTCGAGAAATTCCTATTGCATCTGAAAGCAGAAACTCGCCCGATTACAACGGTGTGCGTATTTTTGCCCTAGGCCATAGTTGTTATTGGATTCGAGTATCAGACTTGCGAAAATTTTGATGGTTTCTCTACCATTTCTTAACTTCAAACTCCCATATGTCGCGAACGGATTGACGAACTCGAGAAATTCCAATTGCATCTGAAAGCAGAAACTCGCCCGATTACAACGGTATGTGAATTTTTCCCTATGCCTTTGTAGTTATTGATTTCGGGTATCAGACTTGCGAAAATTTTGATGGTGTCTCAACCATTCCTTAACTTCGAACTCCCATATCTCGCGTACGAATTGACGAAATCGAGAATTTCCTGATGCATCTGGAAGCAGAAACTCGCCCGATTACAACGGTATGTGTATTTTTCCCCTAGGCCATTGTGGTTATTGGTTTCGAGTATCAGACTTGCGAAAATTTTGATGGTTGCTCAACCATTCCTTAACTACAAACTCCCATATCACGCTAACGGATTGACGAACTCGAGAAATACCTATTGCATCTGAAAGCAGAAACTCTCCCGATTACAACGGTATGCGTATTTTTGCCCTAGTCAATAGTAGTTATTGGTTTCGAGTATCAGACTTGCGAAAATTTTGATTGTTTCTCAACCATTCCTTACTTTCAAACGCCCATATCTCGCGAACGGATTGTCGAACTCGAGAAAATCCTACTGCATCTGAAAGCAGAAACTCGCCCGATTACACCGGTATGTGTATTTTTGCCCCAGGCCGTAGTAGTTATTGGTGTCGAGTATCGGACTTGCGAAAATTTTGATGGTTTCTCAACCATTCCTTAACTACAAACTCCCATATCTCGCGAACGGATTGACGAACTCGAGAAATTCCTATTGCATCTGAAATTAGAAACTCGCCCGATTACAATGGTGTGTGTTTCTTTTCCCCTAGGCCATTGTAGTTATTGGATTCGGGTATCAGACTTGCGAAAATTTTGATGGTTTCTCATCCATTCCTTAACTTCAAACTCCCATATCTCGCGAACGGATTTACGAAATCGAGAAATGCCTGTTGCATCAGAAAGCAGAAACTCGCCCGATTACAACGGTATGTGTATTTTTGCCCTACGCCATAGTAGTAATTGGATTCGAGTATCAGACTTGCGAAAATTTTGAAGGTTCTCAACCATTCCTTACCTCCAAACTCCCATATCTGGCGACCGGATTGACGAACTCGAGAAATTCCTGTTGCATCTGAAAGCAGAGCCTCGCCCGATTACAATGGTGTGTGTATTTTTGCCCTAGGCGATAGTAATTATTGGTTTCGAGTATCAGAATTGCGAAAATTTTGATTGTTTCTCAACCATTCCTTAACTACAAACTCCCATATCTCGCGAACGGATTGACGAACTAGAGAAATTCCTGTTCCATCTGAAAGTAGAAACTCGCCCGATTACAACGGTGTGTCTACTTTTCCCCTAGGCCATTGTAGTTATTGGTTGCGGGTATCAGATTGCGAAAATTTTGATGGTTCCTCCACCATTCCTAAACTTCAAACTCCCATATCTCGCGATCGGATTGACGAACTCGAGAAATCCCTATGGCATCTGAAAGGAGAAACTAGCCCGATTACAACGGTATGTTTGTTTTTCCCCTAGGCCATTGTAGTTATTGGTTTCGAGTATCAGACTTGCGAATATTTTGATGGTTTCTCAAGCGCTCCTTAATTTTAAACTCCCATATCTAGCGAACGGATTGACGAACTCGAGAAATGGCTGTTGCATCTGAAAGCAGAAACTCGCCCGATTACAACGGCGTGTGTATTTTTCCCTAGGCCTTTGTAGTTATTGATTTCGGGTATCAGACTTGCGAAAATTTTGATGGTTTCTCAACCATTCCTTAACTTCAAACTCCCATATCTCGCGAACGAATTGACGAACTCGAGAATTTCCTGATGCATCTGAAAGCAGAAACTCGCCGGATTACAACGGTATGTGTATTTTTCCCCTAGGCCATTGTGGTTATTGGTTTCGAGTATCAGACTTGCGAAAATTTTGATGGTTTCTCAACCATTCCTTAACTTCAACCTCCCATATCTCGCGAACGAATTGACGAACTCGAGAATTTCCTGATGCATCTGAAAGCAGAAACTCGTCGGATTACAACGGTATGTGTATTTTTCCCCTAGGCCATTGCGGTTATTGGTTTCGAGTATCAGACTTGCGAAAATTTTGATGGTTTCTCAACCATTTCTTAACTTCAAACTCCCATATGTCGCGAACGGATTGACGAACTCGAGAAATTCCTATTGCATCTGAAAGCAGAAACTCGCCCGATTACAACGGTATGTTTATTTTTGGGCTAGGCCGTATTAGTTATTGGTTTCGAGTATCAGACTTGCGAAAATTTTGATGGTTTCTCAACCATTTCTTAATTTCAAACTCCCATATCTCGCGAAAGGATTGACGAACTCGAGAAATTCCTATTGCATCTGAAAGCAGAAACTCTCCCGATTAGAACGGTATGTGAATTTTTGCGCTAGGCCGTAGTAGTTATTGGTTTCGAGTATCAGACTTGCGAAAATTTTGATAGTTTTTCAACCATTCCTTAATTTCAAACTCCCATATCTCGCGAACGGATTGACAAACTCGAGAAATTCCTGTATCATCTGAAAGCAGATACTCGCCCGGTTACAACGGTATGTATATTTTTGCCCTAGGCCATTGTAGTTATTGGTTTCGAGTATCAGACTTGCGAAAATTTTGATGGTTTCTCAACCATTCCTTAACTTCAAACTCCCATATCTCGCGAACGGATTGACGAACTTGAGTAATACCTGTTGCATCTGAAAGTGGAAACTCGACCCATTACAATGGTGTGTGTACTTTTCCCCTAGGCCATTCCAGTTATTGGTTTCGAGTATCATACCAGCGACAATTTTGATGGTTTCTCAACCATTCCTTAAATTCAAACTCCCATATCTCCCGAACGGATTGACGAAGTCGAGAAATTCCTATTGCATCTGAAAACAGAAACTCGCCCTATTACAACGGTATGTGTATTTTTGCCCTAGGCCATTGTAGTTATTGGTTTCGAGTATCAGACTTGCGAAAATTTTGATGGTTTCTCAACCATTTCTTAACTTCAAACTCCCATATCTCGCGAACGGATTGACGAACTCGAGAAATTCCTGTTGCATCTGAAATTAGAAACTCGCCCGATTACAATGGTGTGTGTTTTTTTTTCCCCTAGGCCATTGTAGTTATTGGATTCGGGTATAAGGCTTGCGAAAATTTTGATGGTTTCTCAACCATTCCTTAACTTCAAACTCCCATATCTCGCGAACGGATTGACGATCTCTGGAAATTCCAATTGCATCTGAAAGCAGAAACTCGACCGATTACAACGGCGTGTGTATTTTTGCCCTAGGCCATAGTAGTTATTGGATTCGAGTATCAGACTTGCGAAAATTTTGATGGTTTCTCAACCATTCCTTAACTACAAACTCCCATATCACGCGAACGGATTGACGAACTCGAGAAATTCCTATTACATCTGAAAGCAGAATCTCGCCCGATTACAACGGTATGTGTATTTTTGCGCTAGGCCGTATTAGTTACTGGTTTCGAGTATCAGACTTGCGAAAATTTTGATGGTTTCTCAACCATTCCTTAACTACAAACTCCCATATCACGCGAACGGATTGACGAACTCGAGAAATTCCTATTACATCTGAAAGCAGAATCTCGCCCGATTACAACGGTATGTGTATTTTTGCCCTAGGCCATTGTAGTTATTGGTTTCGAGTATCAGACTTGCGAAAATTTTGATGGTTTCTCAACCATTCCTTAACCTCAAACTCCCATATCTCGCGAACGGATTGACGAACTTGAGTAATACCTGTTGCATCTGAAAGTGGAAACTCGACCCATTACAATGGTGTGTGTACTTTTCCCCTAGGCCATTCCAGTTATTGGTTTCGAGTATCATACCAGCGACAATTTTGATGGTTTCTCAACCATTCCTTAAATTCAAACTCCCATATCTCCCGAACGGATTGACGAAGTCGAGAAATTCCTATTGCATCTGAAAGCAGAAACTCGCCCTATTACAACGGTATGTGTATTTTTGCCCTAGGCCATTGTAGTTATTGGTTTCGAGTATCAGACTTGCGAAAATTTTGATGGTTTCTCAACCATTTCTTAACTTCAAACTCCCATATCTCGCGAACGGATTGACGAACTCGAGAAATTCCTGTTGCATCTGAAATTAGAAACTCGCCCGATTACAATGGTGTGTGTTTTTTTTTCCCCTAGGCCATTGTAGTTATTGGATTCGGGTATAAGGCTTGCGAAAATTTTGATGGTTTCTCAACCATTCCTTAACTTCAAACTCCCATATCTCGCGAACGGATTGACGATCTCAGGAAATTCCAATTGCATCTGAAAGCAGAAACTCGACCGATTACAACGGCGTGTGTATTTTTGCCCTAGGCCATAGTAGTTATTGGATTCGAGTATCAGACTTGCGAAAATTTTGATGGTTTCTCAACCATTCCTTAACTACAAACTCCCATATCACGCGAACGGATTGACAAACTCGAGAAATTCCTATTACATCTGAAAGCAGAATCTCGCCCGATTACAACGTTATGTGTATTTTTGCGCTAGGCCGTATTAGTTATTGGTTTCGAGTATCAGACTTGCGAAAATTTTGATGGTTTCTCAACCATTCCTTAACTACAAACTCCCATATCACGCGAACGGATTGACGAACTCGAGAAATTCCTATTGCATCTGAAAGCAGAAACTCGCCCGATTACAACGGTATGTGTATTTTTCCCCTAGGCCATTGTGGTTATTGGTTTCGAGTATCAGACTTGCGAAAATTTTGATGGTTTTTCAACCATTTCTTAACTTCAAACTACCATATCTCGCGAACGGATTGACGAACTCGAGAAATTCCTATTGCATCTGAAAGCAGAAACTCGCCCGATTACAACGGTATGTGTATTTTTGCGCTAGGCCGTAGTTGTTATTGGTTTCGAGCATCAGACTTGGGAAAATTTTGATAGTTTCTCAACCATTCCTAAACTTCAAACTCCCATATCTCGCGAACGGATTGACGAACTGGAGAAATTCCTATTGCATCTGAAAGCAGAAACTCGCCCGATTACAACGGTGTGCGTATTTTTGCCCTAGGCCATAGTAGTTATTGGATTCGAGTATCAGACTTGCGAAAATTTTGATGGTTTCTCTACCATTTCTTAACTTCAAACTCCCATATGTCGCGAACGGATTGACGAACTCGAGAAATTCCAATTGCATCTGAAAGCAGAAACTCGCCCGATTACAACGGTATGTGAATTTTTCCCTATGCCTTTGTAGTTATTGATTTCGGGTATCAGACTTGCGAAAATTTTGATGGTGTCTCAACCATTCCTTAACTTCGAACTCCCATATCTCGCGAACGAATTGACGAAATCGAGAATTTCCTGATGCATCTGGAAGCAGAAACTCGCCCGATTACAACGGTATGTGTATTTTTCCCCTAGGCCATTGTGGTCATTGGTTTCGAGTATCAGACTTGCGAAAATTTTGATGGTTGCTCAACCATTCCTTAACTACAAACTCCCATATCACGCTAACGGATTGACGAACTCGAGAAATACCTATTGCATCTGAAAGCAGAAACTCTCCCGATTACAACGGTATGCGTATTTTTGCCCTAGTCAATAGTAGTTATTGGTTTCGAGTATCAGACTTGCGAAAATTTTGATTGTTTCTCAACCATTCCTTACTTTCAAACGCCCATATCTCGCGAACGGATTGTCGAACTCGAGAAATTCCTATTGCATCTGAAAGCAGAAACTCGCCCGATTACACCGGTATGTGTATTTTTGCCCCAGGCCGTAGTAGTTATTGGTGTCGAGTATCGGACTTGCGAAAATTTTGATGGTTTCTCAACCATTCCTTAACTTCAAACTCCCATATCTCGCGAACGGATTGACGATCTCAGGAAATTCCAATTGCATCTGAAAGCAGAAACTCGACCGATTACAACGGCGGGTGTATTTTTGCCCTAGGCCATAGTAGTTATTGGATTCGAGTATCAGACTTGCGAAAATTTTGATGGTTTCTCAACCATTCCTTAACTACAAACTCCCATATCACGCGAACGGATTGACGAACTCGAGAAATTCCTATTATATCTGAAAGCAGAATCCCGCCCGATTACAACGGTATGTGTATTTTTGCGCTAGGCCGTATTAGTTATTGGTTTCGAGTATCAGACTTGCGAAAATTTTGATAGTTTCTCAACCATTCCTAAACTTCAAACTCCCATATCTCGCGAACGGATTGACGAACTCGAGAAATTCCTATTGCATCTGAAAGCAGAAACTCGCCCGATTACAACGGTGTGCGTATTTTTGCCCTAGGCCATAGTAGTTATTGGATTCGAGTATCAGACTTGCGAAAATTTTGATGGTTTCTCTACCATTTCTTAACTTCAAACTCCCATATGTCGCGAACGGATTGACGAACTCGAGAAATTCCAATTGCATCTGAAAGCAGAAACTCGCCCGATTACAACGGTATGTGAATTTTTCCCTATGCCTTTGTAGTTATTGATTTCGGGTATCAGACTTGCGAAAATTTTGATGGTGTCTCAACCATTCCTTAACTTCGAACTCCCATATCTCGCGTACGAATTGACGAAATCGAGAATTTCCTGATGCATCTGGAAGCAGAAACTCGCCCGATTACAACGGTATGTGTATTTTTCCCCTAGGCCATTGTGGTTATTGTTTTCGAGTATCAGACTTGCGAAAATTTTGATGGTTGCTCAACCATTCCTTAACTACAAACTCCCATATCACGCTAACGGATTGACGAACTCGAGAAATACCTATTGCATCTGAAAGCAGAAACTCTCCCGATTACAACGGTATGCGTATTTTTGCCCTAGTCAATAGTAGTTATTGGTTCCGAGTATCAGACTTGCGGAAATTTTGATTGTTTCTCAACCATTCCTTACTTTCAAACGCCCATATCTCGCGAACGGATTGTCGAACTCGAGAAATTCCTACTGCATCTGAAAGCAGAAACTCGCCCGATTACACCGGTATGTGTATTTTTGCCCCAGGCCGTAGTAGTTATTGGTGTCGAGTATCGGACTTGCGAAAATTTTGATGGTTTCTCAACCATTCCTTAACTACAAACTCCCATATCTCGCGAACGGATTGACGAACTCGAGAAATTCCTATTGCATCTGAAATTAGAAACTCGCCCGATTACAATGGTGTGTGTTTCTTTTCCCCTAGGCCATTGTAGTTATTGGATTCGGGTATCAGACTTGCGAAAATTTTGATAGTTTCTCAACCATTCCTAAACTTCAAACTCCCATATCTCGCGAACGGATTGACGAACTCGAGAAATTCCTATTGCATCTGAAAGCAGAAACTCGCCCGATTACAACGGTGTGCGTATTTTTGCCCTAGGCCATAGTAGTTATTGGATTCGAGTATCAGACTTGCGAAAATTTTGATGGTTTCTCTACCATTTCTTAACTTCAAACTCCCATATGTCGCGAACGGATTGACGAACTCGAGAAATTCCAATTGCATCTGAAAGCAGAAACTCGCCCGATTACAACGGTATGTGAATTTTTCCCTATGCCTTTGTAGTTATTGATTTCGGGTATCAGACTTGCGAAAATTTTGATGGTGTCTCAACCATTCCTTAACTTCGAACTCCCATATCTCGCGTACGAATTGACGAAATCGAGAATTTCCTGATGCATCTGGAAGCAGAAACTCGCCCGATTACAACGGTATGTGTATTTTTCCCCTAGGCCATTGTGGTTATTGGTTTCGAGTATCAGACTTGCGAAAATTTTGATGGTTGCTCAACCATTCCTTAACTACAAACTCCCATATCACGCTAACGGATTGACGAACTCGAGAAATACCTATTGCATCTGAAAGCAGAAACTCTCCCGATTACAACGGTATGCGTATTTTTGCCCTAGTCAATAGTAGTTATTGGTTTCGAGTATCAGACTTGCGAAAATTTTGATTGTTTCTCAACCATTCCTTACTTTCAAACGCCCATATCTCGCGAACGGATTGTCGAACTCGAGAAATTCCTACTGCATCTGAAAGCAGAAACTCGCCCGATTACACCGGTATGTGTATTTTTGCCCCAGGCCGTAGTAGTTATTGGTGTCGAGTATCGGACTTGCGAAAATTTTGATGGTTTCTCAACCATTCCTTAACTACAAACTCCCATATCTCGCGAACGGATTGACGAACTCGAGAAATTCCTATTGCATCTGAAATTAGAAACTCGCCCGATTACAATGGTGTGTGTTTCTTTTCCCCTAGGCCATTGTAGTTATTGGATTCGGGTATCAGACTTGCGAAAATTTTGATGGTTTCTCATCCATTCCTTAACTTCAAACTCCCATATCTCGCGAACGGATTTACGAAATCGAGAAATGCCTGTTGCATCAGAAAGCAGAAACTCGCCCGATTACAACGGTATGTGTATTTTTGCCCTACGCCATAGTAGTAATTGGATTCGAGTATCAGACTTGCGAAAATTTTGAAGGTTCTCAACCATTCCTTACCTCCAAACTCCCATATCTGGCGACGGGATTGACGAACTCGAGAAATTCCTGTTGCATCTGAAAGCAGAGCCTCGCCCGATTACAATGGTGTGTGTATTTTTGCCCTAGGCGATAGTAATTATTGGTTTCGAGTATCAGAATTGCGAAAATTTTGATTGTTTCTCAACCATTCCTTAACTACAAACTCCCATATCTCGCGAACGGATTGACGAACTAGAGAAATTCCTGTTCCATCTGAAAGTAGAAACTCGCCCGATTACAACGGTGTGTCTACTTTTCCCCTAGGCCATTGTAGTTATTGGTTGCGGGTATCAGATTGCGAAAATTTTGATGGTTCCTCCACCATTCCTAAACTTCAAACTCCCATATCTCGCGATCGGATTGACGAACTCGAGAAATCCCTATGGCATCTGAAAGGAGAAACTAGCCCGATTACAACGGTATGTTTGTTTTTCCCCTAGGCCATTGTAGTTATTGGTTTCGAGTATCAGACTTGCGAATATTTTGATGGTTTCTCAAGCGCTCCTTAATTTTAAACTCCCATATCTAGCGAACGGATTGACGAACTCGAGAAATGGCTGTTGCATCTGAAAGCAGAAACTCGCCCGATTACAACGGCGTGTGTATTTTTCCCTAGGCCTTTGTAGTTATTGATTTCGGGTATCAGACTTGCGAAAATTTTGATGGTTTCTCAACCATTCCTTAACTTCAAACTCCCATATCTCGCGAACGAATTGACGAACTCGAGAATTTCCTGATGCATCTGAAAGCAGAAACTCGCCGGATTACAACGGTATGTGTATTTTTCCCCTAGGCCATTGTGGTTATTGGTTTCGAGTATCAGACTTGCGAAAATTTTGATGGTTTCTCAACCATTTCTCAACTTCAAACTCCCATATCTCGCGAAAGGATTGACGAACTCGAGAAATTCCTATTGCATCTGAAAGCAGAAACTCTCCCGATTAGAAAGGTATTTGTATTTTTGCGCTAGGCCGTAGTAGTTATTGGTTTCGAGTATCAGACTTGCGAAAATTTTGATAGTTTCTCAACCATTCCTTAACTTCAAACTCCCATATCTCGCGAACGGATTGACGAACTTGAGTAATACCTGTTGCATCTGAAAGTGGAAACTCGACCCATTACAATGGTGTGTGTACTTTTCCCCTAGGCCATTCCAGTTATTGGTTTCGAGTATCATACCAGCGAAAATTTTGATGGTTTCTCAACCATTTCTTAACTTCAAACTCCCATATCTCGCGAACGGATTGACGAACTCGAGAAATTCCTGTTGCATCTGAAATTAGAAACTCGCCCGATTACAATGGTGTGTGTTTTTTTTTCCCCTAGGCCATTGTAGTTATTGGATTCGGGTATCAGGCTTGCGAAAATTTTGATGGTTTCTCAACCATTCCTTAACTTCAAACTCCCATGTCTCGCGAACGGATTGACGATCTCAGGAAATTCCAATTGCATCTGAAAGCAGCAACTCGACCGATTACAACGGCCTGTGTATTTTTGCCCTAGGCCATAGTAGTTATTGGATTCGAGTATCAGACTTGCGAAAATTTTGATGGTTTCTCAACCATTCCTTAACTACAGACTCCCATATCACGCGAACGGTTTGACGAACTCGAGAAATTCCTATTGCATCTGAAAGCAGAAACTCGCCCGATTACAACGGTATGTGTATTTTTGCGCTAGGCCGTATTAGTTATTGGTTTCGAGTATCAGACTTGCGAAAATTTTGATGGTTTCTCAACCATTCCTTAACTACAAACTCCCATATCACGCGAACGGATTGACGAACTCGAGAAATTCCTATTGCATCTGAAAGCAGAAACTCGCCCGATTACAACGGTATGTCTATTTTTCCCCTAGGCCATTGTGGTTATTGGTTTCGAGTATCAGACTTGCGAAAATTTTGATGTTTTTTCAACCATTTCTTAACTTCAAACTCCCATATCTCGCGAACGGATTGACGAACTCGAGAAATTCCCATTGCATCTGAAAGCAGAAACTCGCCCGATTACAACGGTATGTGTATTTTTGCGCTAGGCCGTAGTTGTTATTGGTTTCGAGCATCAGACTTGGGAAAATTTTGATAGTTTCTCAACCATTCCTATACTTCAAGCTCCCATATCTCGCGAACGGATTGACGAACTCGAGAAATTCCTATTGCATCTGAAAGCAGAAACTCGCCCGATTACAACGGTGTGCGTATTTTTGCCCTAGGCCATAGTAGTTATTGGATTCGAGTATCAGACTTGCAACAATTTTTATGGTTTCTCAACCATTCCTTAACTTCAAACTCCCATATCTCGCGAACAGATGGACGAACTCGAGAAATTCCTGTTCCATCTGAATGTAGAAACTCGCCCGATTACAACGGTATGTGTATTTTTCCCCTAGGCCAGTGTGGTTATTGGTTTTGAGTATCAGACTTGCGAAAATTTTGATGGTTTCTCTACCATTTCTTAACTTCAAACTCCCATATGTCGCGAACGGATTGACGAACTCGAGAAATTCCTATTGCATCTGAAAGCAGAAACTCGCCCGATTACAACGGTATGTGTATTTTTGCGCTAGGCCGTATTAGTTATTGGTTTCGAGTATCAGACTTGCGAAAATTTTAATGGTTTCTCAACCATTCCTTAACTTCAAACTTCGATATCTCGCGAACGGATTGACGAAGTCGAGAAATTCCTGTTCCATCTGAAAGTAGAAACTCGCCCGATTACAACGGTATGTGTATTTTTCCCTAGGCCTTTGTAGTTACTGATTTCGGGTATCAGACTTGCGAAAATTTTGATGGTTTCTCAACCATTCCTTAACTTCAAAATCCCATATCTCGCGAACGAATTGACGAACTCGAGAATTTCCTGATGCATCTGAAAGCAGAAACTCGCCCGATTACAACGGTATGTGTATTTTTCCCCTAGGCCAGTGTGGTTATTGGTTTTGAGTATCAGACTTGCGAAAATTTTGATGGTTTCTCTACCATTTCTTAACTTCAAACTCCCATATGTCGCGAACGGATTGACGAAATCGAGAAATTCCTATTGCATCTGAAAGCAGAAACTCGCCCGATTACAACGGTATGTGTATTTTTGCGCTAGGCCGTATTAGTTATTGGTTTCGAGTATCAGACTTGCGAAAATTTTGATGGTTTCTCAACCATTCCTTAACTTCAAACTTCGATATCTCGCGAACGGATTGACGAAGTCGAGAAATTCCTGTTCCATCTGAAAGTAGAAACTCGCCCGATTACAACGGTATGTGTATTTTTCCCTAGGCCTTTGTAGTTATTGATATCGGGTATCAGACTTGCGAAAATTTTGATGGTTTCTCAACCATTCCTTAACTTCAAACTCCCATATCTCGCGAACGAATTGACGAACTCGAGAATTTCCTGATGCATCTGAAAGCAGAAACTCGCCCGATTACAACGGTATGTGTATTTTTCCCCTAGGCCAGTGTGGTTATTGGTTTGGAGTATCAGACTTGCGAAAATTTTGATGGTTTCTCTACCATTTCTTAACTTCAAACTCCCATATGTCGCGAACGGATTGACGAAATCGAGAAATTCCTATTGCATCTGAAAGCAGAAACTCGCCCGATTACAACGGTATGTGTATTTTTGCGCTAGGCCGTATTAGTTATTGGTTTCGAGTATCAGACTTGCGAAAATTTTGATGGTTTCTCTACCATTCCTTAACTTCAAACTTCGATATCTCGCGAACGGATTGACGAAGTCGAGAAATTCCTGTTCCATCTGAAAGTAGAAACTCGCCCGATTACAACGGTATGTGTATTTTTCCCTAGGCCTTTGTAGTTATTGATTTCGGGTATCAGACTTGCGAAAATTTTGATGGTCTCTCAACCATTCCTTAACTTCAAACTCCCATATCTCGCGAACGAATTGACGAACTCGAGAATTTCCTGATGCATCTGAAAGCAGAAACTCGCCCGATTACAACGGTATGTGTATTTTTCCCCTAGGCCAGTGTGGTTATTGGTTTGGAGTATCAGACTTGCGAAAATTTTGATGGTTTCTCTACCATTTCTTAACTTCAAACTCCCATATGTCGCGAACGGATTGACGAAATCGAGAAATTCCTATTGCATCTGAAAGCAGAAACTCGCCCGATTACAACGGTATGTGTATTTTTGCGCTAGGCCGTATTAGTTATTGGTTTCGAGTATCAGACTTGCGAAAATTTTGATGGTTTCTCTACCATTCCTTAACTTCAAACTTCGATATCTCGCGAACGGATTGACGAAGTCGAGAAATTCCTGTTCCATCTGAAAGTAGAAACTCGCCCGATTACAACGGTATGTGTATTTTTCCCTAGGCCTTTGTAGTTATTGATTTCGGGTATCAGACTTGCGAAAATTTTGATGGTTTCTCAACCATTCCTTAACTTCAAACTCCCATATCTCGCGAACGAATTGACGAACTCGAGAATTTCCTGATGCATCTGAAAGCAGAAACTCGCCCGATTACAACGTTATGTGTATTTTTCCGCTAGGCCGTATTAGTTATTGGTTTCGAGTATCAGACCTGCGAAAATTTTGATGGTTTCTCAACCATTCCTTAACTACAAACTCCCATATCTCGCGAACAGATCGACGAACTCGAGAAATTCCTGTTCCATCTGAAAGTAGAAACTCGCCCGATTACAACGGTATGTGTATTTTTCCCTAGGCCCTTGTAGTTATTGATTTCGGGTATCAGACTTGCGAAAATTTTGATGGCTTCTCAACCATTCCTTAACATCAAACTCCCATATCTCGCGAACGGATCGACGAACCCGAGAAATTCCTGTTCCATCTGAAAGTAGAAACTCGCCCGATTACAACGGTTAGTGTATTTTTCCCTAGGCCTTTGTAGTTATTGATTTCGGGTATCAGACTTGCGAAAATTTTGATGGTTTCTCATCCATTCCTTAACTTCAAACTCCCATATCTCGCGAACGAATTGACGAACTCGAGAATTTCCTAATGCATCTGAAAGCAGAAACTCGCCCGATTACATCGGTTTGAGTATTTTTCCCTAGGCCATTGTGGTTATTGATTTCGAGTATCAGACTTGCGAAAATTTTGATGGTTTCTCAACCAGTCTTTAACATCAAACTCCCATATCTCGCGAACGGATCGACGAACTCGAGAAATTCCTGTTCCATCTGAAAGTAGAAACTCGCCCGATTACAACGGTATGTGTATTTTTCCCTAGGCCTTTGTAGTTATTGGTTTCGAGTATCAGTCTTGCGAAAATTTTGATGGTGTCTCAACCATTCCTTAACTTCGAACTCCCACATCTCGCGAACGGATTGACGAACTTGAGTAATTCCTGTTGCATCTGAGAGTGGAAACTCGACCCATTACAATGGTGTGTGTACTTTTCATCTAGGCCATTCCCGTTATTGGTTTCGAGTATCATACCAGCGAAAATTTTGATGGTTTCTCTACCATTCCTCAAATTCAAACTCCCATATCTCCCGAACGGATTGACGAATTCGAGAAATTCCTATTGCATCTGAAAGCAGAAACTCGCCCGATTACAACGGTATGAGTATTTTTGCCCTAGGCCATTGTAGCTATTGGTTTCGAGTATCAGACATGCGAAAATTTTGATGGTTTCTCAACCATTCCTTAACTTCAAACTCCCATATCTCGCGAACGGATAGACGAACTCGAGAAATCCTATTGCATCTGGAAGTAGAAACTCGCCCGATTACAACGGTATGTGTATTTTTCCCCTAGGCCTTTGTAGTTATTGGTTTCGAGAATCAGACTTGCGAAAATTTTGATGGTTTCTCAACCATTCCTTAACTTCAAACTTCGATATCTCGCCAACGGATTGACGAAGTCGAGAAATTCCTGTTCCATCTGAAAGTAGAAACTCGCCCGATTACAACGGTATGTGTATTTTTCCCTAGGCCTTTGTAGTTATTGATTTCGGGTATCAGACTTGCGAAAATTTTGATGGTTTCTCTACCATTTCTTAACTTCAAACTCCCATATGTCGCGAACGGATTGACGAACTCGAGAATTTCCTAATGCATCTCAAAGCAGAAACTCGCCCGATTACAACGGTATGAGTATTTTTCCCCTAGGCCATTGTGGTTATTGATTTCGGGTATCAGACTTGCGAAAATTTTGATGGTTTCTCTACCATTTCTTAACTTCAAACTCCCATATGTCGCGAACGGATTGACGAAATCGCGAAATTCCTATTGCATCTGAAAGCAGAAACTCGCCCGATTACAACGGTATGTGTATTTTTGCGCTAGGCCGTATTAGTTATTGGTTTCGAGTATCAGACTTGCGAAAATTTTGATAGTTTCTCAACCATTCCTTAACTTCAAACTCCCATATCTCGCGAGCGGATTGACGAACTCGAGAAACTCCTGTTGCATCTGAAAGCAGAAACTCGCCCGATTACAACGGTATGTGAATTTTTCCCTAGGCCTTTGTAGTTATTGATTTCGGGTATCAGACTTGCGAAAATTTTGATGGTTTCTCAACCATTCCTTAACTTCGAACTCCCATATCTCGCGAACGAATTGACGAAATCGAGAATTTCCTGATGCATCTGGAAGCAGAATCTCGCCCGATTACGACGGTATGTGTATTTTTCCCTAGGCCTTTGTAGTTATTGATTTCGAGTATCACACTTGCGAAAATTTTGATGGTTTTTCAACCATTTCTTAACTTCAACCTCACATATCTCCCGAACGGATTGACGAACTCGAGAAATTCCTATTGCATCTGAAAGCAGAAACTCGCCCGATTACAACGGTATGTGTATTTTTGCGCTAGGCCGTATTAGTTATTGGTTTCGAGTATCAGACTTGCGAAAATTTTGATGGTTTCTCTACCATTCCTTAACTTCAAACTTCGATATCTCGCGAACGGATTGACGAAGTCGAAAAATTCCCGTTCCATCTGAAAGTAGAAACTCGCCCGATTACAACGGTAAGTGTATTTTTCCCTAGGCCTTTGTAGTTATTGATTTCGGGTATCAGACTTGCGAAAATTTTGATGGTTTCTCAACCATTCCTTAACTTCAAACTCCCATATCTCGCGAACGAATTGACGAACTCGAGAATTTCCTGATGCATCTGAAAGCAGAAACTCGCCCGATTACAACGGTATGTGTATTTTTCCCCTAGGCCAGTGTGGTTATTGGTTTGGAGTATCAGACTTGCGAAAATTTTGATGGTTTCTCTACCATTTCTTAACTTCAAACTCCCATATGTCGCGAACGGATTGACGAAATCGAGAAATTCCTATTGCATCTGAAAGCAGAAACTCGCCCGATTACAACGGTATGTGTATTTTTCCGCTAGGCCGTATTAGTTATTGGTTTCGAGTATCAGACTTGCGAAAATTTTGATGGTTTCTCAACCATTCCTTAACTACAAACTCCCATATCTCGCGAACAGATCGACGAACTCGAGAAATTCCTGTTCCATCTGAAAGTAGAAACTCGCCCGATTGCAACGGTATGTGTATTTTTCCCTAGGCCTTTGTAGTTATTGATTTCGGGTATCAGACTTGCGAGAATTTTGATGGCTTCTCAACCATTCCTTAACATCAAACTCCCATATCGCGCGAACGGATCGACGAACTCGAGAAATTCCTGTTCCATCTGAAAGTAGAAACTCGCCCGATTACAACGGTTAGTGTATTTTTCCCTAGGCCTTTGTAGTTATTGATTTCGGGTATCAGACTTGCGAAAATTTTGATGGTTTCTCATCCATTCCTTAACTTCAAACTCCCATATCTCGCGAACGAATTGACGAACTCGAGAATTTCCTAATGCATCTGAAAGCAGAAACTCGCCCGATTACAACGGTATGAGTATTTTTCCCTAGGCCATTGTGGTTATTGATTTCGGGTATCAGACTTGCGAAAATTGTGATGGTTTCTCAACCATTCCTTAACATCAAACTCCCATATCTCGCGAACGGATCGACGAACTCGAGAAATTCCTGTTCCATCTGAAAGTAGAAACACGCCCGATTACAACGGTATGTGTATTTTTCCCTAGCGCTTTGTAGTTATTGGTTTCGAGTATCAGTCTTGCGAAAATTTTGATGGTTTCTCAACCATTCCTTAACTTCGAACTCCCACATCTCGCGAACGGATTGACGAACTTGAGTAATTCCTGTTGCATCTGAGAGTGGAAACTCGACCCATTACAATGGTGTGTGTACTTTTCATCTAGGCCATTCCCGTTATTGGTTTCGAGTATCATACCAGCGAAAATTTTGATGGTTTCTCTACCATTCCTCAAATTCAAACTCCCATATCTCCCGAACGGATTGACGAATTCGAGAAATTCCTATTGCATCTGAAAGCAGAAACTCGCCCGATTACAACGGTATGAGTATTTTTGCCCTAGGCCATTGTAGCTATTGGTTTCGAGTATCAGACATGCGAAAATTTTGATGGTTTCTCAACCATTCCTTAACTTCAAACTCCCATATCTCGCGAACGGATAGACGAACTCGAGAAATCCTATTGCATCTGGAAGTAGAAACTCGCCCGATTACAACGGTATGTGTATTTTTCCCCTAGGCCTTTGTAGTTATTGGTTTCGAGAATCAGACTTGCGAAAATTTTGATGGTTTCTCAACCATTCCTTAACTTCAAACTTCGATATCTCGCCAACGGATTGACGAAGTCGAGAAATTCCTGTTCCATCTGAAAGTAGAAACTCGCCCGATTACAACGGTATGTGTATTTTTCCCTAGGCCTTTGTAGTTATTGATTTCGGGTATCAGACTTGCGAAAATTTTGATGGTTTCTCTACCATTTCTTAACTTCAAACTCCCATATGTCGCGAACGGATTGACGAACTCGAGAATTTCCTAATGCATCTCAAAGCAGAAACTCGCCCGATTACAACGGTATGAGTATTTTTCCCCTAGGCCATTGTGGTTATTGATTTCGGGTATCAGACTTGCGAAAATTTTGATGGTTTCTCTACCATTTCTTAACTTCAAACTCCCATATGTCGCGAACGGATTGACGAAATCGCGAAATTCCTATTGCATCTGAAAGCAGAAACTCGCCCGATTACAACGGTATGTGTATTTTTGCGCTAGGCCGTATTAGTTATTGGTTTCGAGTATCAGACTTGCGAAAATTTTGATGGTTTCTCTACCATTCCTTAACTTCAAACTTCGATATCTCGCGAACGGATTGACGAAGTCGAAAAATTCCCGTTCCATCTGAAAGTAGAAACTCGCCCGATTACAACGGTAAGTGTATTTTTCCCTAGGCCTTTGTAGTTATTGATTTCGGGTATCAGACTTGCGAAAATTTTGATGGTTTCTCAACCATTCCTTAACTTCAAACTCCCATATCTCGCGAACGAATTGACGAACTCGAGAATTTCCTGATGCATCTGAAAGCAGAAACTCGCCCGATTACAACGGTATGTGTATTTTTCCCTAGGCCATTGTGGTTATTGATTTCGAGTATCAGACTTGCGAAAATTTTGATGGTTTCTCAACCATTCTTTAACATCAAACTCCCATATCTCGCGAACGGATCGACGAACTCGAGAAATTCCTGTTCCATCTGAAAGTAGAAACTCGCCCGATTACAACGGTATGTGTATTTTTCCCTAGGCCTTTGTAGTTATTGGTTTCGAGTATCAGTCTTGCGAAAATTTTGATGGTGTCTCAACCATTCCTTAACTTCGAACTCCCACATCTCGCGAACGGATTGACGAACTTGAGTAATTCCTGTTGCATCTGAGAGTGGAAACTCGACCCATTACAATGGTGTGTGTACTTTTCATCTAGGCCATTCCCGTTATTGGTTTCGAGTATCATACCAGCGAAAATTTTGATGGTTTCTCTACCATTCCTCAAATTCAAACTCCCATATCTCCCGAACGGATTGACGAATTCGAGAAATTCCTATTGCATCTGAAAGCAGAAACTCGCCCGATTACAACGGTATGAGTATTTTTGCCCTAGGCCATTGTAGCTATTGGTTTCGAGTATCAGACATGCGAAAATTTTGATGGATTCTCAACCATTCCTTAACTTCAAACTCCCATATCTCGCGAACGGATAGACGAACTCGAGAAATCCTATTGCATCTGGAAGTAGAAACTCGCCCGATTACAACGGTATGTGTATTTTTCCCCTAGGCCTTTGTAGTTATTGGTTTCGAGAATCAGACTTGCGAAAATTTTGATGGTTTCTCAACCATTCCTTAACTTCAAACTTCGATATCTCGCCAACGGATTGACGAAGTCGAGAAATTCCTGTTCCATCTGAAAGTAGAAACTCGCCCGATTACAACGGTATGTGTATTTTTCCCTAGGCCTTTGTAGTTATTGATTTCGGGTATCAGACTTGCGAAAATTTTGATGGTTTCTCTACCATTTCTTAACTTCAAACTCCCATATGTCGCGAACGGATTGACGAACTCGAGAATTTCCTAATGCATCTCAAAGCAGAAACTCGCCCGATTACAACGGTATGAGTATTTTTCCCCTAGGCCATTGTGGTTATTGATTTCGGGTATCAGACTTGCGAAAATTTTGATGGTTTCTCTACCATTTCTTAACTTCAAACTCCCATATGTCGCGAACGGATTGACGAAATCGCGAAATTCCTATTGCATCTGAAAGCAGAAACTCGCCCGATTACAACGGTATGTGTATTTTTCCGCTAGGCCGTATTAGTTATTGGTTTCGAGTATCAGACTTGCGAAAATTTTGATAGTTGCTCAACCATTCCTTAACTTCAAACTCCCATATCTCCCGAGCGGATTGACGAACTCGAGAAACTCCTGTTGCATCTGAAAGCAGAAACTCGCCCGATTACAACGGTATGTGAATTTTTCCCTAGGCCTTTGTAGTTATTGATTTCGGGTATCAGACTTGCGAAAATTTTGATGGTTTCTCAACCATTCCTTAACTTCGAACTCCCATATCTCGCGAACGAATTGACGAAATCGAGAATTTCCTGATGCATCTGGAAGCAGAATCTCGCCCGATTACGACGGTATGTGTATTTTTCCCTAGGCCTTTGTAGTTATTGATTTCGAGTATCACACTTGCGAAAATTTTGATGGTTTTTCAACCATTTCTTAACTTCAACCTCCCATATCTCCCGAACGGATTGACGAACTCGAGAAATTCCTATTGCATCTGAAAGCAGAAACTCGCCCGATTACAACGGTATGTGTATTTTTGCGCTAGGCCGTATTAGTTATTGGTTTCGAGTATCAGACTTGCGAAAATTTTGATGGTTTCTCTACCATTCCTTAACTTCAAACTTCGATATCTCGCGAACGGATTGACGAAGTCGAAAAATTCCCGTTCCATCTGAAAGTAGAAACTCGCCCGATTACAACGGTAAGTGTATTTTTCCCTAGGCCTTTGTAGTTATTGATTTCGGGTATCAGACTTGCGAAAATTTTGATGGTTTCAACCATTCCTTAACTTCAAACTCCCATATCTCGCGAACGAATTGACGAACTCGAGAATTTCCTGATGCATCTGAAAGCAGAAACTCGCCCGATTACAACGGTATGTGTATTTTTCCCCTAGGCCAGTGTGGTTATTGGTTTGGAGTATCAGACTTGCGAAAATTTTGATGGTTTCTCTACCATTTCTTAACTTCAAACTCCCATATGTCGCGAACGGATTGACGAAATCGAGAAATTCCTATTGCATCTGAAAGCAGAAACTCGCCCGATTACAACGGTATGTGTATTTTTCCGCTAGGCCGTATTAGTTATTGGTTTCGAGTATCAGACTTGCGAAAATTTTGATGGTTTCTCAACCATTCCTTAACTACAAACTCCCATATCTCGCGAACAGATCGACGAACTCGAGAAATTCCTGTTCCATCTGAAAGTAGAAACTCGCCCGATTACAACGGTATGTGTATTTTTCCCTAGGCCTTTGTAGTTATTGATTTCGGGTATCAGACTTGCGAGAATTTTGATGGCTTCTCAACCATTCCTTAACATCAAACTCCCATATCGCGCGAAGGGATCGACGATCTCGAGAAATTCCTGTTCCATCTGAAAGTAGAAACTCGCCCGATTACAACGGTTAGTGTATTTTTCCCTAGGCCTTTGTAGTTATTGATTTCGGGTATCAGACTTGCGAAAATTTTGATGGTTTCTCATCCATTCCTTAACTTCAAACTCCCATATCTCGCGAACGAATTGACGAACTCGAGAATTTCCTAATGCATCTGAAAGCAGAAACTCGCCCGATTACAACGGTATGAGTATTTTTCCCTAGGCCATTGTGGTTATTGATTTCGGGTATCAGACTTGCGAAAATTGTGATGGTTTCTCAACCATTCCTTAACATCAAACTCCCATATCTCGCGAACGGATCGACGAACTCGAGAAATTCCTGTTCCATCTGAAAGTAGAAACACGCCCGATTACAACGGTATGTGTATTTTTCCCTAGCGCTTTGTAGTTATTGGTTTCGAGTATCAGTCTTGCGAAAATTTTGATGGTTTCTCAACCATTCCTTAACTTCGAACTCCCACATCTCGCGAACGGATTGACGAACTTGAGTAATTCCTGTTGCATCTGAGAGTGGAAACTCGACCCATTACAATGGTGTGTGTACTTTTCATCTAGGCCATTCCCGTTATTGGTTTCGAGTATCATACCAGCGAAAATTTTGATGGTTTCTCTACCATTCCTCAAATTCAAACTCCCATATCTCCCGAACGGATTGACGAACTCGAGAAATTCCTATTGCATCTGAAAGCAGAAACTCGCCCGATTACAACGGTATGTGTATTTTTGCGCTAGGCCGTATTAGTTATTGGTTTCGAGTATCAGACTTGCGAAAATTTTGATAGTTTCTCAACCATTCCTTAACTTCAAACTCCCACATCTCGCGAGCGGATTGACGAACTCGAGAAATTCCTGTTCCATCTGAAAGTAGAAACTCGCCCGATTACAACGGTATGTGTATTTTTCCCTAGGCCTTTGTAGTTATTGATTTCGGGTATCAGACTTGCGAGAATTTTGATGGCTTCTCAACCATTCCTTAACATCAAACTCCCATATCGCGCGAACGGATCGACGAACTCGAGAAATTCCTGTTCCATCTGAAAGTAGAAACTCGCCCGATTACAACGGTTAGTGTATTTTTCCCTAGGCCTTTGTAGTTATTGATTTCGGGTATCAGACTTCCGAATATTTTGATGGTTTCTCAACCATTCCTTAACTTCGAACTCCCATATCTCGCGAACGAATTGACGAACTCGAGAATTTCCTGATGCATCTGGAAGCAGAAACTCGCCCGATTACAGCGGTATGTGTATTTTTCCCCTAGGCCATTGTGGTTATTGGTTTCGAGTATCAGACTTGCGAAAATTTTGATGGTTTCTCAACCATTCCTTAACTTCAAACTCCCATATCTCGCGAACGGATTGACGATCTCGGGAAATTCCAATTGCATCTGAAAGCAGAAACTCGCCCGATTACAACGGCGTGTGTATTTTTGCCCTAGGCCATAGTAGTTATTGGATTCGAGTATCAGACTTGCGAAAATTTTGATGGTTTCTCAACCATTCCTTAACTTCAAACTCCCATATCTCGCGAACGGATTGACGATCTCGGGAAATTCCAATTGCATCTGAAAGCAGAAACTCGCCCGATTACAACGGCGTGTGTATTTTTGCCCTAGGCCATAGTAGTTATTGGATTCGAGTATCAGACTTGCGAAAATTTTGATGGTTTCTCAACCATTCCTTAACTTCAAACTCCCATATCTCGCGAACGGATTGACGATCTCGGGAAATTCCAATTGCATCTGAAAGCAGAAACTCGCCCGATTACAACGGCGTGTGTATTTTTGCCCTAGGCCATAGTAGTTATTGGATTCGAGTATCAGACTTGCGAAAATTTTGATTGTTTCTTAACCATTCCTTAACTTCGAACTCCCATATCTCGCGAACGAATTGACGAACTCGAGAATTTCCTGATGCATCTGGAAGTAGAAACTCGCCCGATTACAGCGGTATGTGTATTTTTCCCCTAGGCCATTGTGGTTAATGGTTTCGAGTATCAGACTTGCGAAAATTTTGATGGTTGCTCAACCATTCCTTAACTACAGACTCCCATATCACGCGAACGGATTGACGAACTCGAGAAATTCCTATTGCATCTGAAAGCAGAAACTCGCCCGATTACAACGGTATGTGTATTTTTGCGCTAGGCCGTAGTAGCTATTGGTTTCGAGTATCATACCTGCGAAAATTTTGATAGTTTCTCAACCATTCCTTAACTTCAAACTCCCATATCTCGCGAACGAATTGACGAACTCGAGAAATTCCTATTGCATCTGAAAGCAGAAACTCGCCCGATTACAACGGTATGTGTATTTTTGCGCTAGGCCGTAGTAGCTATTGTTTTCGAGTATCACACCTTCGAAAATTTTGATAGTTTCTCAACCATTCCTTAACTTCAAACTCCCATATCTCGCGAACGGATTGACGAACTCGAGAAATTCCTGTTCCATCTGAAAGTAGAAACTCGCCCGATTACAACGGTATGTGTATTTTTCCCCTAGGCCATTGTGGTTATTGGTTTCGAGTATCAGACTTGCGAATATTTTGATGGTTTCTCAACCATTCCTTAACTTCAAACTCCCATATCTCGCGAACGGATTGACGAACTCGAGAAATTCCTCTTCCATCTGAAAGTAGAAACTCGCCCGATTACAACGGTATGTGTATTTTTCCCCTAGGCCATTGTGGTTATTGGTTTCGAGTATCAGACTTGCGAAAATTTTGATGGTTTCTCAACCATTTCATAACTTCAAACTCCCATATCTCGCGAACGAATTGAGGAACTCGAGAAATTCCTGTTCCATCTGAAAGTAGAAACTCGCCTGATTACAACGGTATGTGTATTTTTCCCTAGGCCTTTGTAGTTATTGATTTCGGGTATCAGACTTGCGAAAATTTTGATGGCTTCTCAACCATTCCTTAACTTCAAACTCCCATATCTCGCGAACGGATTGACGAACTTGAGTAATACCTGTTGCATCTGAAAGTGGAAACTCGACCCATTACAATGGTGTGTGTACTTTTCCCCTAGGCCATTCCAGTTATTGGTTTCGAGTTTCATACCAGCGAAAATTTTGATGGTTTCTCAACCATTCCTTAAATTCAAACTCCCATATCTTCCGAACGGATTGACGATGTCGAGAAATTCCTATTGCACTGAAAGCAGAAACTCGCCCGATTACAACGGTATGTGTATTTTTCCCTAGGCCTTTGTAGTTACTGATTTCGTGTATCAGTCTTGCGAAAATTTTGATGGTTTCTCAACCATTCCTTAATTTCAAACTCCCACATCTCGCGAACGAATTGACGAACTCGAGAATTTCCTGATGCATCTGGAAGCAGAAACTCGCCCGATTACAACGGTACGTGTATTTTTCCCCTAGGCCATTGTGGTTATTGGTTTCGAGTATCAGACTTGCGAATATTTTGATGGTTTCTCAACCATTCCTTAACTTCAAACTCCCATATCTCGCGAACGGATTGACGAACTCGAGAAATTCCTCTTCCATCTGAAAGTAGAAACTCGCCCGATTACAACGGTATGTGTATTTTTCCCTAGGCCTTTGTAGTTATTGATTTCGGGTATCAGACTTGCGAAAATTTTGATGGTTTCTCAACCATTCCTTAACTTCAAACTCCCATATCTCGCGAACGGATTGACGAACTCGAGAAATTCCTGTTCCATCTGAAAGTAGAAACTCGCCCGATTACAACGGTATGTGTATTTTTCCCTAGGCCTTTGTAGTTATTGATTTCGGGTATCAGACATGCGAAAATTTTGATGGTTTCTCAACCATTCCTTAACTTCATACACCCACATTTCGCGAACGAATTGACGAACTCGAGAATTTCCTGATGCATCTGGAAGCAGAAACTCGCCCGACTACAACGGTATGTGTATTTTTCCCCTAGGCCATTGTGGTTATTGGTTTCGAGTATCAGACTTGCGAATATTTTGATGGTTTCTCAACCATTCCTTAACTTCAAACTCCCATATCTCGCGAACGGATTGACGAACTCGAGAAATTCCTCTTCCATCTGAAAGTAGAAACTCGCCCGATTACAACGGTATGTGTCTTTTCCCTAGGCCTTTGTAGTTATTGATTTCGGGTATCAGACTTGCGAAAATTTTGATGGTTTCTCAACCATTCCTTAACTTCAAACTCCCATATCTCGCGAACGAATTGACGAACTCGAGAATTTCCTGATGCATCTGAAAGCAGAAACTCGCCCGATTACAACGGTGGGTGTATTTTTGCCCTAGGCCATAGTAGTTATTGGATTCGAGTATCAGACTAGCGAAAATTTTGATGGTTTCTCAACCATTCCTTAACTTCAAACTCCAATATCTCGCGAACGGATTGAGGAACTCGAGAAATTCCTGTTCCATCTGAAAGTAGAAACACGCCTGATTACAACGGTATGTGTATTTTTCCCTAGGCCTTTGTAGTTATTGATTTCGCGTATCAGACTTGCGAAAATTTTGGTGGTGTCTCAACCATTCCTTAACTTCGAACTCCCATATCTCGCGAACGAATTGACGAAATCGAGAATTTCCTGATGCATCTGGAAGCAGAAACACGCCCGATTACAACGGTATGTGTATTTTTCCCCTAGGCCATTGTGGTTATTGGTTTCGAGTATCAGACTTGCGGAAATTTTGATGGTTGCTCAACCATCCCTTAACTACAAACTCCCATATCACGCGAACGGATTGACGAACTCGAGAAATTCCTATTGCATCTGAAAGCAGAAACTCGCCCGATTACAACGGTATGTGTATTTTTCCCCTAGGCCATTGTGGTTATTGGTTTCGAGTATCAGACTTGCGAATATTTTGATGGTTTCTCAACCATTCCTTAACTTCAAACTCCCATATCTCGCGAACGAATTGACGAACTCGAGAATTTCCTGATGCATCTGGAAGCAGAAACTCGCCCGATTACAACGGTACGTGTATTTTTCCCCTAGGCCATTGTGGTTATTGGTTTCGAGTATCAGACTTGCGAATATTTTGATGGTTTCTCAACCATTCCTTAACTTCAAACTCCCATATCTCGCGAACGGATTGACGAACTCGAGAAATTCCTCTTCCATCTGAAAGTAGAAACTCGCCCGATTACAACGGTATGTGTATTTTTCCCTAGGCCTTTGTAGTTATTGATTTCGGGTATCAGACTTGCGAAAATTTTGATGGTTTCTCAACCATTCCTTAACTTCAAACTCCCATATCTCGCGAACGGATTGACGAACTCGAGAAATTCCTGTTCCATCTGAAAGTAGAAACTCGCCCGATTACAACGGTATGTGTATTTTTCCCTAGGCCTTTGTAGTTATTGATTTCGGGTATCAGACATGCGAAAATTTTGATGGTTTCTCAACCATTCCTTAACTTCAAACACCCACATTTCGCGAACGAATTGACGAACTCGAGAATTTCCTGATGCATCTGGAAGCAGAAACTCGCCCGACTACAACGGTATGTGTATTTTTCCCCTAGGCCATTGTGGTTATTGGTTTCGAGTATCAGACTTGCGAATATTTTGATGGTTTCTCAACCATTCCTTAACTTCAAACTCCCATATCTCGCGAACGGATTGACGAACTCGAGAAATTCCTCTTCCATCTGAAAGTAGAAACTCGCCCGATTACAACGGTATGTGTCTTTTCCCTAGGCCTTTGTAGTTATTGATTTCGGGTATCAGACTTGCGAAAATTTTGATGGTTTCTCAACCATTCCTTAACTTCAAACTCCCATATCTCGCGAACGAATTGACGAACTCGAGAATTTCCTGATGCATCTGAAAGCAGAAACTCGCCCGATTACAACGGTGGGTGTATTTTTGCCCTAGGCCATAGTAGTTATTGGATTCGAGTATCAGACTAGCGAAAATTTTGGTGGTGTCTCAACCATTCCTTAACTTCGAACTCCCATATCTCGCGAACGAATTGACGAAATCGAGAATTTCCTGATGCATCTGGAAGCAGAAACACGCCCGATTACAACGGTATGTGTATTTTTCCCCTAGGCCATTGTGGTTATTGGTTTCGAGTATCAGACTTGCGGAAATTTTGATGGTTGCTCAACCATCCCTTAACTACAAACTCCCATATCACGCGAACGGATTGACGAACTCGAGAAATTCCTATTGCATCTGAAAGCAGAAACTCGCCCGATTACAACGGTATGTGTATTTTTCCCTAGGCCTTTGTAGTTATTGATTTCGGGTATCAGACTTGCGAAAATTTTGATGGTTTCTCAACCATTCCTTAACTTCAAACTCCCATATCTCGCGAACGGATTGACGAACTCGAGAAATTCCTGTTCCATCTGAAAGTAGAAACTCGCCCGATTACAACGGTATGTGTATTTTTCCCTAGGCCTTTGTAGTTATTGATTTCGGGTATCAGTCTTGCGAAAAGTTTGATGGTTTCTCAACCATTCCTTAACTTCAAACACCCACATTTCGCGAACGAATTGACGAACTCGAGAATTTCCTGATGCATCTGGAAGCAGAAACTCGCCCGATTACAACGGTATGTGTATTTTTCCCTAGGCCTTTGTAGTTATTGATTTCGGGTATCAGACTTGCGAAAATTTTGATGGTTTCTCAACCATTCCTTAATTTCAAACTCCCACATCTCGCGAACGAATTGACGAACTCGAGAATTTCCTGATGCATCTGGAAGCAGAAACTCGCCCGATTACAACGGTATGTGTATTTTTCCCCTAGGCCATTGTGGTTATTGGTTTCGAGTATCAGACTTGCGAATATTTTGATGGTTTCTCAACCATTCCTTAACTTCAAACTCCCATATCTCGCGAACGGATTGACGAACTCGAGAAATTCCTCTTCCATCTGATAGTAGAAACTCGCCCGATTACAACGGTATGTGTATTTTTCCCTAGGCCTTTGTAGTTATTGATTTCGGGTATCAGACTTGCGAAAATTTTGATGGTTTCTCAACCATTCCTTAACTTCAAACTCCCATATCTCGCGAACGAATTGACGAACTCGAGAATTTCCTGATGCATCTGAAAGCAGAAACTCGCCCGATTACAACGGTGGGTGTATTTTTGCCCTAGGCCATAGTAGTTATTGGATTCGAGTATCAGACTAGCGAAAATTTTGATGGTTTCTCAACCATTCCTTAACTTCAAACTCCAATATCTCGCGAACGGATTGAGGAACTCGAGAAATTCCTGTTCCATCTGAAAGTAGAAACACGCCTGATTACAACGGTATGTGTATTTTTCCCTAGGCCTTTGTAGTTATTGATTTCGGGTATCAGACTTGCGAAAATTTTGGTGGTGTCTCAACCATTCCTTAACTTCGAACTCCCATATCTCGCGAACGAATTGACGAAATCGAGAATTTCCTGATGCATCTGGAAGCAGAAACACGCCCGATTACAACGGTATGTGTATTTTTCCCCTAGGCCATTGTGGTTATTGGTTTCGAGTATCAGACTTGCGGAAATTTTGATGGTTGCTCAACCATCCCTTAACTACAAACTCCCATATCACGCGAACGGATTGACGAACTCGAGAAATTCCTATTGCATCTGAAAGCAGAAACTCGCCCGATTACAACGGTATGTGTATTTTTCCCTAGGCCTTTGTAGTTATTGATTTCGGGTATCAGACTTACGAAAATTTTGATGGTTTCTCAACCATTCCTTAACTTCAAACTCCCATATCTCGCGAACGGATTGACGAACTCGAGAAATTCCTGTTCCATCTGAAAGTAGAAACTCGCCCGATTACATCGGTAAGTGTATTTTTCCCTAGGCCTTTGTAGTTATTGATTTCGGGTATCAGACTTGCGAAAATTTTGATGGTTTCTCAACCATTCCTTAACTTCAAACTCCCATATCTCGCGAACGGATTGACGAACTCGAGAAATTCCTCTTCCATCTGAAAGTAGAAACTCGCCCGATTACAACTGTATGTGTATTTTTCCCTAGGCCTTTGTAGTTATTGATTTCGGGTATCAGACTTGCGAAAATTTTGATGGTTTCTCAACCATTCCTTAACTTCAAACTCCCACATTTCGCGAACGAATTGACGAACTCGAGAATTTCCTGATGCATCTGGAAGCAGAAACTCGCCCGATTACAACGGTATGTGTATTTTTCCCCTAGGCCATTGTGGTTATTGGTTTCGAGTATCAGACTTGCGAATATTTTGATGGTTTCTCAACCATTCCTTAACTTCAAACTCCCATATCTCGCGAACGGATTAACGAACTCGAGAAATTCCTCTTCCATCTGAAAGTAGAAACTCGCCCGATTACAACGGTATGTGTATTTTTCCCTAGGCCTTTGTAGTTATTGATTTCGGGTATCAGACTTGCGAAAATTTTGATGGTTTCTCAACCATTCCTTAACTTCAAACTCCCATATCTCGCGAACGAATTGACGAACTCGAGAATTTCCTGATGCATCTGAAAGCAGAAACTCGCCCGATTACAACGGTGTGTGTATTTTTGCCCTAGGCCATAGTAGTTATTGGATTCGAGTATCAGACTAGCGAAAATTTTGATGGTTTCTCAACCATTCCTTAACTTCAAACTCCAATATCTCGCGAACGGATTGAGGAACTCGAGAAATTCCTGTTCCATCTGAAAGTAGAAACACGCCTGATTACAACGGTATGTGTATTTTTCCCTAGGCCTTTGTAGTTATTGATTTCGGGTATCAGACTTGCGAAAATTTTGGTGGTGTCTCAACCATTCCTTAACTTCGAGCTCCCATATCTCGCGAACGAATTGACGAAATCGAGAATTTCCTGATGCATCTGGAAGCAGAAACTCGCCCGATTACAATGGTATGTGTATTTTTCCCCTAGGCCATTGTGGTTATTGGTTTCGAGTATCAGACTTGCGAAAATTTTGATGGTTGCTCAACCATTCCTTAACGACAAACTCCCATATCACGCGAACGGATTGACGAACTCGAGAAATTCCTATTGCATCTGAAAGCAGAAACTCGCCCGATTACAACGGTATGTGTATTTTTCCCTAGGCCTTTGTAGTTATTGATTTCGGGTATCAGACTTGCGAAAACTTTGATGGTTTCTCAACCATTCCTTAACTTCAAACTCCCACATTTCGCGAACGAATTGACGAACTCGAGAATTTCCTGATGCATCTGGAAGCAGAAACTCGCCCGATTACAACGGTGTGTGTATTTTTCCCTAGGCCTTTGTAGTTATTGATTTCGGGTATCAGACTTGCGAAAATTTTGATGGTTTCTCAACCATTCCTTAATTTCAAACTCCCACATCTCGCGAACGAATTGACGAACTCGAGAATTTCCTGATGCATCTGGAAGCAGAAACTCGCCCGATTACAACGGTATGTGTATTTTTCCCCTAGGCCATTGTGGTTATTGGTTTCGAGTATCAGACTTGCGAATATTTTGATGGTTTCTCAACCATTCCTTAACTTCAAACTCCCATATCTCGCGAACGGATTGACGAACTCGAGAAATTCCTCTTCCATCTGAAAGTAGAAACTCGCCCGATTACAACTGTATGTGTATTTTTCCCTATGCCTTTGTAGTTATTGATTTCGGGTATCAGACTTGCGAAAATTTTGATGGTTTCTCAACCATTCCTTAACTTCAAACTCCCACATTTCGCGAACGAATTGACGAACTCGAGAATTTCCTGATGCATCTGGAAGCAGAAACTCGCCCGATTACAATGGTATGTGTATTTTTCCCCTAGGCCATTGTGGTTATTGGTTTCGAGTATCAGACTTGCGAAAATTTTGATGGTTGCTCAACCATTCCTTAACGACAAACTCCCATATCACGCGAACGGATTGACGAACTCGAGAAATTCCTATTGCATCTGAAAGCAGAAACTCGCCCGATTACAACGGTATGTGTATTTTTCCCTAGGCCTTTGTAGTTATTGATTTCGGGTATCAGACTTGCGAAAACTTTGATGGTTTCTCAACCATTCCTTAACTTCAAACTCCCACATTTCGCGAACGAATTGACGAACTCGAGAATTTCCTGATGCATCTGGAAGCAGAAACTCGCCCGATTACAACGGTATGTGTATTTTTCCCTAGGCCTTTGTAGTTATTGATTTCGGGTATCAGACTTGCGAAAATTTTGATGGTTTCTCAACCATTCCTTAACTTCAAACTCCAATATCTCGCGAACGGATTGAGGAACTCGAGAAATTCCTGTTCCATCTGAAAGTAGAAACACGCCTGATTACAACGGTATGTGTATTTTTCCCTAGGCCTTTGTAGTTATTGATTTCGGGTATCAGACTTGCGAAAATTTTGGTGGTGTCTCAACCATTCCTTAACTTCGAGCTCCCATATCTCGCGAACGAATTGACGAAATCGAGAATTTCCTGATGCATCTGGAAGCAGAAACTCGCCCGATTACAATGGTATGTGTATTTTTCCCCTAGGCCATTGTGGTTATTGGTTTCGAGTATCAGACTTGCGAAAATTTTGATGGTTGCTCAACCATTCCTTAACGACAAACTCCCATATCACGCGAACGGATTGACGAACTCGAGAAATTCCTATTGCATCTGAAAGCAGAAACTCGCCCGATTACAACGGTATGTGTATTTTTCCCTAGGCCTTTGTAGTTATTGATTTCGGGTATCAGACTTGCGAAAACTTTGATGGTTTCTCAACCATTCCTTAACTTCAAACTCCCACATTTCGCGAACGAATTGACGAACTCGAGAATTTCCTGATGCATCTGGAAGCAGAAACTCGCCCGATTACAACGGTGTGTGTATTTTTCCCTAGGCCTTTGTAGTTATTGATTTCGGGTATCAGACTTGCGAAAATTTTGATGGTTTCTCAACCATTCCTTAATTTCAAACTCCCACATCTCGCGAACGAATTGACGAACTCGAGAATTTCCTGATGCATCTGGAAGCAGAAACTCGCCCGATTACAACGGTATGTGTATTTTTCCCCTAGGCCATTGTGGTTATTGGTTTCGAGTATCAGACTTGCGAATATTTTGATGGTTTCTCAACCATTCCTTAACTTCAAACTCCCATATCTCGCGAACGGATTGACGAACTCGAGAAATTCCTCTTCCATCTGAAAGTAGAAACTCGCCCGATTACAACTGTATGTGTATTTTTCCCTATGCCTTTGTAGTTATTGATTTCGGGTATCAGACTTGCGAAAATTTTGATGGTTTCTCAACCATTCCTTAACTTCAAACTCCCACATTTCGCGAACGAATTGACGAACTCGAGAATTTCCTGATGCATCTGGAAGCAGAAACTCGCCCGATTACAATGGTATGTGTATTTTTCCCCTAGGCC
Organism: Ptiloglossa arizonensis; assembly: GCF_051014685.1. NCBI lineage: Eukaryota > Metazoa > Arthropoda > Insecta > Hymenoptera > Colletidae > Ptiloglossa > Ptiloglossa arizonensis. The sequence continues at coordinate 233,778 of NW_027478782.1, read as the reverse complement.
ATTGTGGTTATTGGTTTCGAGTATCAGACTTGCGAAAATTTTGATGGTTGCTCAACCATTCCTTAACGACAAACTCCCATATCACGCGAACGGATTGACGAACTCGAGAAATTCCTATTGCATCTGAAAGCAGAAACTCGCCCGATTACAACGGTATGTGTATTTTTCCCTAGGCCTTTGTAGTTATTGATTTCGGGTATCAGACTTGCGAAAACTTTGATGGTTTCTCAACCATTCCTTAACTTCAAACTCCCACATTTCGCGAACGAATTGACGAACGCGAGAATTTCCTGATGCATCTGGAAGCAGAAACTCGCCCGATTACAACGGTATGTGTATTTTTCCCTAGGCCTTTGTAGTTATTGATTTCGGGTATCAGACTTGCGAAAATTTTGATGGTTTCTCAACCATTCCTTAATTTCAAACTCCCACATCTCGCGAACGAATTGACGAACTCGAGAATTTCCTGATGCATCTGGAAGCAGAAACTCGCCCGATTACAACGGTATGTGTATTTTTCCCCTAGGCCATTGTGGTTATTGGTTTCGAGTATCAGACTTGCGAATATTTTGATGGTTTCTCAACCATTCCTTAACTTCAAACTCCCATATCTCGCGAACGGATTAACGAACTCGAGAAATTCCTCTTCCATCTGAAAGTAGAAACTCGCCCGATTACAACGGTATGTGTATTTTTCCCTAGGCCTTTGTAGTTATTGATTTCGGGTATCAGACTTGCGAAAATTTTGATGGTTTCTCAACCATTCCTTAACTTCAAACTCCCATATCTCGCGAACGAATTGACGAACTCGAGAATTTCCTGATGCATCTGAAAGCAGAAACTCGCCCGATTACAACGGTGTGTGTATTTTTGCCCTAGGCCATAGTAGTTATTGGATTCGAGTATCAGACTAGCGAAAATTTTGATGGTTTCTCAACCATTCCTTAACTTCAAACTCCAATATCTCGCGAACGGATTGAGGAACTCGAGAAATTCCTGTTCCATCTGAAAGTAGAAACACGCCTGATTACAACGGTATGTGTATTTTTCCCTAGGCCTTTGTAGTTATTGATTTCGGGTATCAGACTTGCGAAAATTTTGGTGGTGTCTCAACCATTCCTTAACTTCGAGCTCCCATATCTCGCGAACGAATTGACGAAATCGAGAATTTCCTGATGCATCTGGAAGCAGAAACTCGCCCGATTACAATGGTATGTGTATTTTTCCCCTAGGCCATTGTGGTTATTGGTTTCGAGTATCAGACTTGCGAAAATTTTGATGGTTGCTCAACCATTCCTTAACGACAAACTCCCATATCACGCGAACGGATTGACGAACTCGAGAAATTCCTATTGCATCTGAAAGCAGAAACTCGCCCGATTACAACGGTATGTGTATTTTTCCCTAGGCCTTTGTAGTTATTGATTTCGGGTATCAGACTTGCGAAAACTTTGATGGTTTCTCAACCATTCCTTAACTTCAAACTCCCACATTTCGCGAACGAATTGACGAACTCGAGAATTTCCTGATGCATCTGGAAGCAGAAACTCGCCCGATTACAACGGTGTGTGTATTTTTCCCTAGGCCTTTGTAGTTATTGATTTCGGGTATCAGACTTGCGAAAATTTTGATGGTTTCTCAACCATTCCTTAATTTCAAACTCCCACATCTCGCGAACGAATTGACGAACTCGAGAATTTCCTGATGCATCTGGAAGCAGAAACTCGCCCGATTACAACGGTATGTGTATTTTTCCCCTAGGCCATTGTGGTTATTGGTTTCGAGTATCAGACTTGCGAATATTTTGATGGTTTCTCAACCATTCCTTAACTTCAAACTCCCATATCTCGCGAACGGATTGACGAACTCGAGAAATTCCTCTTCCATCTGAAAGTAGAAACTCGCCCGATTACAACTGTATGTGTATTTTTCCCTATGCCTTTGTAGTTATTGATTTCGGGTATCAGACTTGCGAAAATTTTGATGGTTTCTCAACCATTCCTTAACTTCAAACTCCCACATTTCGCGAACGAATTGACGAACTCGAGAATTTCCTGATGCATCTGGAAGCAGAAACTCGCCCGATTACAATGGTATGTGTATTTTTCCCCTAGGCCATTGTGGTTATTGGTTTCGAGTATCAGACTTGCGAAAATTTTGATGGTTGCTCAACCATTCCTTAACGACAAACTCCCATATCACGCGAACGGATTGACGAACTCGAGAAATTCCTATTGCATCTGAAAGCAGAAACTCGCCCGATTACAACGGTATGTGTATTTTTCCCTAGGCCTTTGTAGTTATTGATTTCGGGTATCAGACTTGCGAAAACTTTGATGGTTTCTCAACCATTCCTTAACTTCAAACTCCCACATTTCGCGAACGAATTGACGAACTCGAGAATTTCCTGATGCATCTGGAAGCAGAAACTCGCCCGATTACAACGGTATGTGTATTTTTCCCTAGGCCTTTGTAGTTATTGATTTCGGGTATCAGACTTGCGAAAATTTTGATGGTTTCTCAACCATTCCTTAACTTCAAACTCCAATATCTCGCGAACGGATTGAGGAACTCGAGAAATTCCTGTTCCATCTGAAAGTAGAAACACGCCTGATTACAACGGTATGTGTATTTTTCCCTAGGCCTTTGTAGTTATTGATTTCGGGTATCAGACTTGCGAAAATTTTGGTGGTGTCTCAACCATTCCTTAACTTCGAGCTCCCATATCTCGCGAACGAATTGACGAAATCGAGAATTTCCTGATGCATCTGGAAGCAGAAACTCGCCCGATTACAATGGTATGTGTATTTTTCCCCTAGGCCATTGTGGTTATTGGTTTCGAGTATCAGACTTGCGAAAATTTTGATGGTTGCTCAACCATTCCTTAACGACAAACTCCCATATCACGCGAACGGATTGACGAACTCGAGAAATTCCTATTGCATCTGAAAGCAGAAACTCGCCCGATTACAACGGTATGTGTATTTTTCCCTAGGCCTTTGTAGTTATTGATTTCGGGTATCAGACTTGCGAAAACTTTGATGGTTTCTCAACCATTCCTTAACTTCAAACTCCCACATTTCGCGAACGAATTGACGAACTCGAGAATTTCCTGATGCATCTGGAAGCAGAAACTCGCCCGATTACAACGGTGTGTGTATTTTTCCCTAGGCCTTTGTAGTTATTGATTTCGGGTATCAGACTTGCGAAAATTTTGATGGTTTCTCAACCATTCCTTAATTTCAAACTCCCACATCTCGCGAACGAATTGACGAACTCGAGAATTTCCTGATGCATCTGGAAGCAGAAACTCGCCCGATTACAACGGTATGTGTATTTTTCCCCTAGGCCATTGTGGTTATTGGTTTCGAGTATCAGACTTGCGAATATTTTGATGGTTTCTCAACCATTCCTTAACTTCAAACTCCCATATCTCGCGAACGGATTGACGAACTCGAGAAATTCCTCTTCCATCTGAAAGTAGAAACTCGCCCGATTACAACTGTATGTGTATTTTTCCCTATGCCTTTGTAGTTATTGATTTCGGGTATCAGACTTGCGAAAATTTTGATGGTTTCTCAACCATTCCTTAACTTCAAACTCCCACATTTCGCGAACGAATTGACGAACTCGAGAATTTCCTGATGCATCTGGAAGCAGAAACTCGCCCGATTACAATGGTATGTGTATTTTTCCCCTAGGCCATTGTGGTTATTGGTTTCGAGTATCAGACTTGCGAAAATTTTGATGGTTGCTCAACCATTCCTTAACGACAAACTCCCATATCACGCGAACGGATTGACGAACTCGAGAAATTCCTATTGCATCTGAAAGCAGAAACTCGCCCGATTACAACGGTATGTGTATTTTTCCCTAGGCCTTTGTAGTTATTGATTTCGGGTATCAGACTTGCGAAAACTTTGATGGTTTCTCAACCATTCCTTAACTTCAAACTCCCACATTTCGCGAACGAATTGACGAACGCGAGAATTTCCTGATGCATCTGGAAGCAGAAACTCGCCCGATTACAACGGTATGTGTATTTTTCCCTAGGCCTTTGTAGTTATTGATTTCGGGTATCAGACTTGCGAAAATTTTGATGGTTTCTCAACCATTCCTTAATTTCAAACTCCCACATCTCGCGAACGAATTGACGAACTCGAGAATTTCCTGATGCATCTGGAAGCAGAAACTCGCCCGATTACAACGGTATGTGTATTTTTCCCCTAGGCCATTGTGGTTATTGGTTTCGAGTATCAGACTTGCGAATATTTTGATGGTTTCTCAACCATTCCTTAACTTCAAACTCCCATATCTCGCGAACGGATTGACGAACTCGAGAAATTCCTCTTCCATCTGAAAGTAGAAACTCGCCCGATTACAACTGTATGTGTATTTTTCCCTATGCCTTTGTAGTTATTGATTTCGGGTATCAGACTTGCGAAAATTTTGATGGTTTCTCAACCATTCCTTAACTTCAAACTCCCACATTTCGCGAACGAATTGACGAACTCGAGAATTTCCTGATGCATCTGGAAGCAGAAACTCGCCCGATTACAACGGTATGTGTATTTTTCCCCTAGGCCATTGTGGTTATTGGTTTCGAGTATCAGACTTGCGAATATTTTGATGGTTTCTCAACCATTCCTTAACTTCAAACTCCCATATCTCGCGAACGGATTGACGAACTCGAGAAATTCCTCTTCCATCTGAAAGTAGAAACTCGCCCGATTACAACGGTATGTGTATTTTTCCCTAGGCCTTTGTAGTTATTGATTTCGGGTATCAGACTTGCGAAAATTTTGATGGTTTCTCAACCATTCCTTAACTTCAAACTCCCATATCTCGCGAACGAATTGACGAACTCGAGAATTTCCTGATGCATCTGAAAGCAGAAACTCGCCCGATTACAACGGTGGGTGTATTTTTGCCCTAGGCCATAGTAGTTATTGGATTCGAGTATCAGACTAGCGAAAATTTTGATGGTTTCTCAACCATTCCTTAACTTCAAACTCCAATATCTCGCGAACGGATTGAGGAACTCGAGAAATTCCTGTTCCATCTGAAAGTAGAAACACGCCTGATTACAACGGTATGTGTATTTTTCCCTAGGCCTTTGTAGTTATTGATTTCGGGTATCAGACTTGCGAAAATTTTGGTGGTGTCTCAACCATTCCTTAACTTCGAACTCCCATATCTCGCGAACGAATTGACGAAATCGAGAATTTCCTGATGCATCTGGAAGCAGAAACACGCCCGATTACAACGGTATGTGTATTTTTCCCCTAGGCCATTGTGGTTATTGGTTTCGAGTATCAGACTTGCGGAAATTTTGATGGATGCTCAACCATCCCTTAACTACAAACTCCCATATCACGCGAACGGATTGACGAACTCGAGAAATTCCTATTGCATCTGAAAGCAGAAACTCGCCCGATTACAACGGTATGTGTATTTTTCCCTAGGCCTTTGTAGTTATTGATTTCGGGTATCAGACTTGCGAAAATTTTGATGGTTTCTCAACCATTCCTTAACTTCAAACTCCCATATCTCGCGAACGGATTGACGAACTCGAGAAATTCCTGTTCCATCTGAAAGTAGAAACTCGCCCGATTACAACGGTATGTGTATTTTTCCCTAGGCCTTTGTAGTTATTGATTTCGGGTATCAGACTTGCGAAAATTTTGATGGTTTCTCAACCATTCCTTAACTTCAAACTCCCATATCTCGCGAACGGATTGACGAACTCGAGAAATTCCTGTTCCATCTGAAAGTAGAAACTCGCCCGATTACAACGGTATGTGTATTTTTCCCTAGGCCTTTGTTGTTATTGATTTCGGGTATCAGACTTGCGAAAACTTTGATGGTTTCTCAACCATTCCTTAACTTCAAACTCCCACATTTCGCGAACGAATTGACGAACTCGAGAATTTCCTGATGCATCTGGAAGCAGAAACTCGCCCGATTACAACGGTATGTGTATTTTTCCCTAGGCCTTTGTAGTTATTGATTTCGGGTATCAGAATTGCGAAAATTTTGATGGTTTCTCAACCATTCCTTAATTTCAAACTCCCACATCTCGCGAACGAATTGACGAACTCGAGAATTTCCTGATGCATCTGGAAGCAGAAACTCGCCCGATTACAACGGTATGTGTATTTTTCCCCTAGGCCATTGTGGTTATTGGTTTCGAGTATCAGACTTGCGAATATTTTGATGGTTTCTCAACCATTCCTTAACTTCAAACTCCCATATCTCGCGAACGGATTGACGAACTCGAGAAATTCCTCTTCCATCTGAAAGTAGAAACTCGCCCGATTACAACTGTATGTGTATTTTTCCCTAGGCCTTTGTAGTTATTGATTTCGGGTATCAGACTTGCGAAAATTTTGATGGTTTCTCAACCATTCCTTAACTTCAAACTCCCACATTTCGCGAACGAATTGACGAACTCGAGAATTTCCTGATGCATCTGGAAGCAGAAACTCGCCCGATTACAACGGTATGTGTATTTTTCCCCTAGGCCATTGTGGTTATTGGTTTCGAGTATCAGACTTGCGAATATTTTGATGGTTTCTCAACCATTCCTTAACTTCAAACTCCCATATCTCGCGAACGGATTGACCAACTCGAGAAATTCCTCTTCCATCTGAAAGTAGAAACTCGCCCGATTACAACGGTATGTGTATTTTTCCCTAGGCCTTTGTAGTTATTGATTTCGGGTATCAGACTTGCGAAAATTTTGATGGTTTCTCAACCATTCCTTAACTTCAAACTCCCATATCTCGCGAACGAATTGACGAACTCGAGAATTTCCTGATGCATCTGAAAGCAGAAACTCGCCCGATTACAACGGTGGGTGTATTTTTGCCCTAGGCCATAGTAGTTATTGGATTCGAGTATCAGACTAGCGAAAATTTTGATGGTTTCTCAACCATTCCTTAACTTCAAACTCCAATATCTCGCGAACGGATTGAGGAACTCGAGAAATTCCTGTTCCATCTGAAAGTAGAAACACGCCTGATTACAACGGTATGTGTATTTTTCCCTAGGCCTTTGTAGTTATTGATTTCGGGTATCAGACTTGCGAAAATTTTGGTGGTGTCTCAACCATTCCTTAACTTCGAACTCCCATATCTCGCGAACGAATTGACGAAATCGAGAATTTCCTGATGCATCTGGAAGCAGAAACACGCCCGATTACAACGGTATGTGTATTTTTCCCCTAGGCCATTGTGGTTATTGGTTTCGAGTATCAGACTTGCGGAAATTTTGATGGATGCTCAACCATCCCTTAACTACAAACTCCCATATCACGCGAACGGATTGACGAACTCGAGAAATTCCTATTGCATCTGAAAGCAGAAACTCGCCCGATTACAACGGTATGTGTATTTTTCCCTAGGCCTTTGTAGTTATTGATTTCGGGTATCAGACTTGCGAAAATTTTGATGGTTTCTCAACCATTCCTTAACTTCAAACTCCCATATCTCGCGAACGGATTGACGAACTCGAGAAATTCCTGTTCCATCTGAAAGTAGAAACTCGCCCGATTACAACGGTATGTGTATTTTTCCCTAGGCCTTTGTAGTTATTGATTTCGGGTATCAGACTTGCGAAAATTTTGATGGTTTCTCAACCATTCCTTAACTTCAAACTCCCATATCTCGCGAACGGATTGACGAACTCGAGAAATTCCTGTTCCATCTGAAAGTAGAAACTCGCCCGATTACAACGGTATGTGTATTTTTCCCTAGGCCTTTGTTGTTATTGATTTCGGGTATCAGACTTGCGAAAACTTTGATGGTTTCTCAACCATTCCTTAACTTCAAACTCCCACATTTCGCGAACGAATTGACGAACTCGAGAATTTCCTGATGCATCTGGAAGCAGAAACTCGCCCGATTACAACGGTATGTGTATTTTTCCCTAGGCCTTTGTAGTTATTGATTTCGGGTATCAGACTTGCGAAAATTTTGATGGTTTCTCAACCATTCCTTAATTTCAAACTCCCACATCTCGCGAACGAATTGACGAACTCGAGAATTTCCTGATGCATCTGGAAGCAGAAACTCGCCCGATTACAACGGTATGTGTATTTTTCCCCTAGGCCATTGTGGTTATTGGTTTCGAGTATCAGACTTGCGAATATTTTGATGGTTTCTCAACCATTCCTTAACTTCAAACTCCCATATCTCGCGAACGGATTGACGAACTCGAGAAATTCCTCTTCCATCTGAAAGTAGAAACTCGCCCGATTACAACTGTATGTGTATTTTTCCCTAGGCCTTTGTAGTTATTGATTTCGGGTATCAGACTTGCGAAAATTTTGATGGTTTCTCAACCATTCCTTAACTTCAAACTCCCACATTTCGCGAACGAATTGACGAACTCGAGAATTTCCTGATGCATCTGGAAGCAGAAACTCGCCCGATTACAACGGTATGTGTATTTTTCCCCTAGGCCATTGTGGTTATTGGTTTCGAGTATCAGACTTGCGAATATTTTGATGGTTTCTCAACCATTCCTTAACTTCAAACTCCCATATCTCGCGAACGGATTGACGAACTCGAGAAATTCCTCTTCCATCTGAAAGTAGAAACTCGCCCGATTACAACGGTATGTGTATTTTTCCCTAGGCCTTTGTAGTTATTGATTTCGGGTATCAGACTTGCGAAAATTTTGATGGTTTCTCAACCATTCCTTAACTTCAAACTCCCATATCTCGCGAACGAATTGACGAACTCGAGAATGTCCTGATGCATCTGAAAGCAGAAACTCGCCCGATTACAACGGTGTGTGTATTTTTGCCCTAGGCCATAGTAGTTATTGGATTCGAGTATCAGACTAGCGAAAATTTTGATGGTTTCTCAACCATTCCTTAACTTCAAACTCCAATATCTCGCGAACGGATTGAGGAACTCGAGAAATTCCTGTTCCATCTGAAAGTAGAAACACGCCTGATTACAACGGTATGTGTATTTTTCCCTAGGCCTTTGTAGTTATTGATTTCGGGTATCAGACTTGCGAAAATTTTGGTGGTGTCTCAACCATTCCTTAACTTCGAACTCCCATATCTCGCGAACGAATTGACGAAATCGAGAATTTCCTGATGCATCTGGAAGCAGAAACTCGCCCGATTACAACGGTATGTGTATTTTTCCCCTAGGCCATTGTGGTTATTGGTTTCGAGTATCAGACTTGCGAAAATTTTGATGGTTGCTCAACCATTCCTTAACGACAAACTCCCATATCACGCGAACGGATTGACGAACTCGAGAAATTCCTATTGCATCTGAAAGCAGAAACTCGCCCGATTACAACGGTATGTGTATTTTTCCCTAGGCCTTTGTAGTTATTGATTTCGGGTATCAGACTTGCGAAAATTTTGATGGTTTCTCAACCATTCCTTAACTTCAAACTCCCATATCTCGCGAACGGATTGACGAAATCGAGAAATTCCTGTTGCATCTGAAATTAGAAACTCGCCCGATTACAATGGTGTGTGTTTTTTTTCCCCTAGGCCATTGTAGTTATTGGATTCGGGTATCAGACTTGCGAAAATTTTGATGGTATCTCAACCATTCCTTAACTTCAAACTCCCATATCTCGCGGACGGATTGACGATCTCGGGAAATTCCAATTGCATCTGAAAGCAGAAACTCGCCCGATTACAACGGTGGGTGTATTTTTCCGTAGGCCTTTGTAGTTATTGATTTCGGGTATCAGACTTGCGAAAATTTTGATGGTTTCTCAACCATTCCTTAACTTCAAACTCCCATATCTCGCGAACGAAATGACGAACTCGAGAAATTCCTATTGCATCTGAAAGCAGAAACTCGCCCGATTACAACGGTATGTGTATTTTTGCCCTAGGCGTTTGTAGTTATTGGTTTCGAGTATCAGACTTGCGAAAATTTTGATGGTTTCTCAACCATTCCTTAGCTACAAACTCCCATATCTCGCGAACGGATTGACGAACTCGAGAAATTCCTATTGCATCTGAAATTAGAAACTCGCCCGATTACAATGGTGTGTGTTTCTTTTCCCCTAAGGCATTGTAGTTATTGGATTCGGGTATCAGACTTGCGAAAATTTTGATGGTTTCTCAACCATTCCTTAACTTCAGACTCCCATATCTCGCGAACGGATTGACGATCTCGGGAAATTCCAATTGCATCTGAAAGCAGAAACTCGGCCGATTACAACGGCGTGTGTATTTTTGCCCTAGGCCATAGTAGTTATTGGATTCGAGTATCAGACTTGCGAAAATTTTGATGGTTTCTCAACCATTCCTTAACTTCAAACTCCCATATCTCGCGAACGGATTGACGATCTCGGGAAATTCCAATTGCATCTGAAAGCAGAAACTCGCCCGATTACAACGGCGTGTGTATTTTTGCCCTAGGCCATAGTAGTTATTGGATTCGAGTATCAGACTTGCGAAAATTTTGATGGTTTCTCAACCATTCCTTAACTTCAAACTCCCATATCTCGCGAACGGATTGACGAACTCGAGAATTTCCTGATGCATCTGAAAGCAGAAACTCGCCCGATTACAACGGTATGTGTATTTTACCCCTAGGCCATTGTGGTTATTGGTTTCGAATATCAGACTTGCGAAAGTTTTGATGGTTTCTCAACCATTCCTTAACTTCAAACTCCCATATCTCGCGAACGGATTGACGAACTCGAGAAATTCCTGATGCATCTGAAAGCAGAAACTCGCCCGATTACAACGGTGTGTGTATTTTTCCCTAGGCCTTTGTAGTTATTGATTTCGGGTATCAGACTTGCGAAAATTTTGATGGTTTCTCAACCGTTCCTTAAATTCAAACTCCCATATCTCGCGAACTAAATGACGAACTCGAGAATTTCCTGATGCATCTGAAAGCAGAAACTCGCCCAATTACAACGGTGTGTGTATTTTTCCCCTAGGCCGTTGTGGTTATTTGTTTCGAGTATCAGAATTGCGAAAATTTTGATGGTTTCTCAACCATTCCTTAACTTCAAACTCCCATATCTCGCGAACGGATTGACGAACTTGAGTAATACCTGTTGCATCTGAAAGTGGAAACTCGACCCATTACAATGGTGTGTGTACTTTTCCCCTAGGCCATTCCAGTTATTGGTTTCGAGTTTCATACCAGCGAAAATTTTGATGGTTTCTCAACCATTCCTTAATTCAAACTCCCATATCTCGCGAACGGATTGACGAACTCGAGAAATTCCTCTTCCATGTGAAAGTAGAAACTCGCCCGATTACAACGGTATGTGTATTTTTCCCTAGGCCTTTGTAGTTATTGATTTCGGGTGTCAGACTTGCGAAAATTTTGATGGTTTCTCAACCATTCCTTAACTTCAAACACCCATATCTCGCGAACGAATTGTCGAACTCGAGAATTTCCTGATGCATCTGAAAGCAGAAACTCGCCCGATTACAACGGTGTGTGTATTTTTGCCCTAGGCCATAGTAGTTATTGGAGTCGAGTATCAGACTTGCGAAAATTTTGATGATTTCTCAACCATTCCTTAACTTCAAACTCCCATATCTCGCGAACGGATTGAGGAACTCGAGAAATTCCTGTTCCATCTGAAAGTAGAAACTCGCCTGATTACAACGGTATGTGTATTTTTCCCTAGGCCTTTGTAGTTATTGATTTCGGGTATCAGACTTGCGAAAATTTTGATGGTTTCTCAACCATTCCTTAACTTCAAACTCCCACATCTCGCGAACGAATTGACGAACTCGAGAATTTCCTGATGCATCTGGAAGCAGAAACTCGCCCGATTACAACGGTATGTGTATTTTTCCTCTAGGCCATTGTGGTTATTGGTTTCGAGTTTCAGACTTGCGAAAATTTTGATGGTTTCTCAACCATTCCTTAAATTCAAACTCCCATATCTCGCGAACGGATTGACGATCTCGGGAAATTCCAATTGCATCTGAAAGCAGAAACTCGCCCGATTACAACGGCGTGTGTATTTTTGCCCTAGGCCATAGTAGTTATTGGATTCGAGTATCAGACTTGCGAAAATTTTGATGGTTTCTCAACCATTCCTTAACTTCAAACTCCCATATCTCGCGAACGGATTGACGAACTCGAGAATTTCCTGATGCATCTGAAAGCAGAAACTCGCCCGATTACAACGGTATGTGTATTTTACCCCTAGGCCATTGTGGTTATTGGTTTCGAATATCAGACTTGCGAAAGTTTTGATGGTTTCTCAACCATTCCTTAACTTCAAACTCCCATATCTCGCGAACGGATTGACGAACTCGAGAAATTCCTGTTGCATCTGAAATTAGAAACTCGCCCGATTACAATGGTGTGTGTTTTTTTTCCCCTAGGCCATTGTAGTTATTGGATTCGGGTATCAGACTTGCGAAAATTTTGATGGTTTCTCAACCATTCCTTAACTTCAAACTCCCATATCTCGCGAACGGATTGACGATCTCGGGAAATTCCAATTGCATCTGAAAGCAGAAACTCGCCCGATTACAACGGCGTGTGTATTTTTGCCCTAGGCCATAGTAGTTATTGGATTCGAGTATCAGACTTGCGAAAATTTTGATGGTTTCTCAACCATTCCTTAACTTCAAACTCCCATATCTCGCGAACGGATTGACGAACTCGAGAGTTTCCTGTTCCATCTGAAAGTAGAAACTCGCCCGATTACAACGGTGTGTGTATTTTTCCCTAGGCCTTTGTAGTTATTGATTTCGGGTATCAGACTTGCGAAAATTTTGATGGTTTCTCAACCGTTCCTTAAATTCAAACTCCCATATCTCGCGAACTAAATGACGAACTCGAGAATTTCCTGATGCATCTGAAAGCAGAAACTCGCCCAATTACAACGGTGTGTGTATTTTTCCCCTAGGCCGTTGTGGTTATTTGTTTCGAGTATCAGAATTGCGAAAATTTTGATGGTTTCTCAACCATTCCTTAACTTCAAACTCCCATATCTCGCGAACGGATTGACGAACTTGAGTAATACCTGTTGCATCTGAAAGTGGAAACTCGACCCATTACAATGGTGTGTGTACTTTTCCCCTAGGCCATTCCAGTTATTGGTTTCGAGTTTCATACCACCGAAAATTTTGATGGTTTCTCAACCATTCCTTAATTCAAACTCCCATATCTCGCGAACGGATTGACGAACTCGAGAAATTCCTCTTCCATGTGAAAGTAGAAACTCGCCCGATTACAACGGTATGTGTATTTTTCCCTAGGCCTTTGTAGTTATTGATTTCGGGTGTCAGACTTGCGAAAATTTTGATGGTTTCTCAACCATTCCTTAACTTCAAACACCCATATCTCGCGAACGAATTGTCGAACTCGAGAATTTCCTGATGCATCTGAAAGCAGAAACTCGCCCGATTACAACGGTGTGTGTATTTTTGCCCTAGGCCATAGTAGTTATTGGAATCGAGTATCAGACTTGCGAAAATTTTGATGATTTCTCAACCATTCCTTAACTTCAAACTCCCATATCTCGCGAACGGATTGAGGAACTCGAGAAATTCCTGTTCCATCTGAAAGTAGAAACTCGCCTGATTACAACGGTATGTGTATTTTTCCCTAGGCCTTTGTAGTTATTGATTTCGGGTATCAGACTTGCGAAAATTTTGATGGTTTCTCAACCATTCCTTAACTTCAAACTCCCACATCTCGCGAACGAATTGACGAACTCGAGAATTTCCTGATGCATCTGGAAGCAGAAACTCGCCCGATTACAACGGTATGTGTATTTTTCCTCTAGGCCATTGTGGTTATTGGTTTCGAGTTTCAGACTTGCGAAAATTTTGATGGTTTCTCAACCATTCCTTAAATTCAAACTCCCATATCTCGCGAACGGATTGACGAACTCGAGAAATTCCTGTTCCATCTGAAAGTAGAAACTCGCCCGATTACAACGGTATGTGTATTTTTCCCTAGGCCTTTGTAGTTATTGATTTCGTGTATCAGACTTGCGAAAATTTTGATAGTTTCTCAACCATTCCTTAATTTCAAACTACCATATCTCGCGAACGGATTAACGAACTCGAGAAATTCCTGTTGCATCTGAAAGCAGAAACTCGGCCGATTACAACGGCGTGTGTATTTTTGCCCTAGGCCATAGTAGTTATTGGATTCGAGTATCAGACTTGCGAAAATTTTGATGGTTTCTCAACCATTCTTTAACTTCAAACTCCCATATCTCGCGAACGGATTGACGAACTCGAGAATTTCCTGATGCATCTGAAAGCAGAAACTCGCCCGATTACAACGGTATGTGTATTTTACCCCTAGGCCATTGTGGTTATTGGTTTCGAATATCAGACTTGCGAAAATTTTGATGGTTTCTCAACCATTCCTTAACTTCAAACTCCCATATCTCGCGAACGGATTGACGATCTCGGGAAATTCCAATTGCATCTGAAAGCAGAAACTCGCCCGATTACAACGGCGTGTGTATTTTTGCCCTAGGCCATAGTAGTTATTGGATTCGAGTATCAGACTTGCGAAAATTTTGATGGTTTCTCAACCATTCTTTAACTTCAAACTCCCATATCTCGCGAACGGATTGACGAACTCGAGAATTTCCTGATGCATCTGAAAGCAGAAACTCGCCCGATTACAACGGTATGTGTATTTTACCCCTAGGCCATTGTGGTTATTGGTTTCGAATATCAGACTTGCGAAAGTTTTGATGGTTTCTCAACCATTCCTTAACTTCAAACTCCCATATCTCGCGAACGGATTGACGAACTCGAGAAATTCCTGTTGCATCTGAAATTAGAAACTCGCCCGATTACAATGGTGTGTGTTTTTTTTCCCCTAGGCCATTGTAGTTATTGGATTCGGGTATCAGACTTGCGAAAATTTTGATGGTTTCTCAACCATTCCTTAACTTCAAACTCCCATATCTCGCGAACGGATTGACGATCTCGGGAAATTCCAATTGCATCTGAAAGCAGAAACTCGCCCCATTACAACGGCGTGTGTATTTTTGCCCTAGGCCATAGTAGTTATTGGATTCGAGTATCAGACTTGCGAAAATTTTGATGGTTTCTCAACCATTCCTTAACTTCAAACTCCCATATCTCGCGAACGGATTGACGAACTCGAGAGATTCCTGTTCCATCTGAAAGTAGAAACTCGCCCGATTACAACGGTGTGTGTATTTTTCCCTAGGCCTTTGTAGTTATTGATTTCGGGTATCAGACTTGCGAAAATTTTGATGGTTTCTCAACCGTTCCTTAAATTCAAACTCCCATATCTCGCGAACGAAATGACGAACTCGAGAATTTCCTGATGCATCTGAAAGCAGAAACTCGCCCAATTACAACGGTATGTGTATTTCTCCCCTAGGCCATTGTGGTTATTGGTTTCGAGTATCAGAATTGCGAAAATTTTGATGGTTTCTCAACCATTCCTTAACTTCAAACTCCGATATCTCGCGAACGGATTGACGAACTTGAGTAATACCTGTTGCATCTGAAAGTGGAAACTCGACCCATTACAATGGTGTGTGTACTTTTCCCCTAGGCCATTCCAGTTATTGGTTTCGAGTTTCATACCAGCGAAAATTTTGATGGTTTCTCAACCATTCCTTAAATTCAAACTCCCATATCTCGCGAACGGATTCACGAAATCGAGAAATTCCTGTTGCATCTGAAAGCAGAAACTCGCCCGATCACAACGGTACGCGTATTTTTGCCCTAGGCAATAGTAGTTATTGGTTTCGAGTATCAGAATTGCGAAAATTTTGATGGTTTCTCAACCATTCCTTAACTTCAAACTCCCATATCTCGCGAACGGATTGACGAACTTGAGTAATACCTGTTGCATCTGAAAGTGGAAACTCGACCCATTACAATGGTGTGTGTACTTTTCCCCTAGGCCATTCCAGTTATTGGTTTCGAGTTTCATACCAGCGAAAATTTTGATGATTTCTCAACCATTCCTTAACTTCAAACTCCCATATGTCGCGAACGGATTGACGAACTCGAAAAATTCCTGTTGCATCTGAAAGCAGAAACTCGCCCGATTACAACGGTATGTGTATTTTTCCCCTAGGCCATGGTAGTTATTGGTTTCGAGTATCAGACATGCGAAAATTTTGATGGTTTCTCAAGCGCTCCTTAACTTCAAACTCCCATATCTCGCGAACGGACTAACGAACTCCAGAAATTCCTGCTGCATCTGAAAGTAGAAACTCGCCCGATTACAACGGTATGTGTATTTTTGCCCTACGCCATAGTAGTTATTGGATTCGAGTATCAGACTTGCGAAAATTTTGATGGATTCTCAACCATTCCTTATCTTCAAACTCCCATATCTCGCGAACGGATTGACGAACTCGAGAAATTCCTGTTCCATCTGATAGTAGAAACTCGCACGATTACAACGGTATGTTTATTTTTCCCTAGGCCTTTGTAGTTATTGATTTCGGGTATCAGACTTGCGAAAATTTTGATGGTTTCTCAACCATTCCTTAACTTCAAACTCCCATATCTCGCGAACGAATTGACGAACTCGAGAATTTCCTGATGCATCTGAAAGCAGGAACTCGCTCGATTACAACGGTATGTGTGTTTTTCCCCTAGGCCATTGTGGTTATTGGTTTCGAGTATCAGACTTGCGAAAATTTTGATGGTTTCTCAACCATTTCTTAACTTCAAACTCCCATATGAAGCTAACGGATTGACGAACTCGAGAAATTCCTATTGCATCTGAAAGCAGAAACTCGCCCGATTACAACGGTATGTGTATCTTTGCCCTAGGCCATAGTAGTTATTGGTTTCGAGAATCAGACTTGCGAAAATTTTGAAGGTTTCTCAACCATTCCTTATATTCAAACTCCCATATCTCGCGAACGGATTGACGAACTCGAGAAATTCCTATTGCATCTGAATGTAGAAACTCGCCCGATTACAACGGTATGTTTACTTTTCCCCTAGGCCATTCCAGTTATTGGTTTCGAGTATCAGACCCTCGAAAATTTTGATGGTTTCTCCACCATTCCTTAACTTCAAACTCCCATGTCTCGCGAACGGATTGACGAACACGAGAAATTCCTGCTGCATCTGAAAGTAGAAACTCGCCCGATTACAACGGTATGTGTATTTTTGCCCTACGTCATAGTAGTTATTGGATTCGAGTATCAGACTTGCGAAAATTTTGATGGATTCTCAACCATTCCTTAACTTCAAACTCCCATATCTCGCGAACGGATTGACGAACTCGAGAAATTCCTATTGCATCTGAAAGCAGAAACTCGTCCGATTACAACGGAATGCGTATTTTTGCCCTAGGCAATAGTAGTTATTGGTTTCGAGTATAAGACTTGCGAAAATTTTGATGGTTTCTCAACCATTCCTTCACTACAAACTGCCATATCTCGCGAACGGTTTGACGAACTCGAGAAATTCCTGTTGCATCTGAAATTAGAAACTCGCCCGATTACAACGGTGTGTGTTTTTTTTCCCCTAGGCCATTGTAGTTATTGGTTTCGGGTATCAGACTTGCGAAAGTTTTGATGGTTTCTCAACCCTTCCTTAACTTCAAACTCCCATATCTCGCGAACGGATCGAGGAACTCGAGAAATTCCTGTTGCATCTGAATGTAGAAACTCGCCCGATTACAGCGGTATGTGTACTTTTCCCCTAGGCCATTCCAGTTATTGCTTTCGAGTATCAGACCAGCGAAAATTTTGATGGTTTCACCACCATTCCTTAACTTCAAACTCCCATGTCTCGCGAACGGATTGACGAACACGAGAAATTCCTGTTGCATCTGAAAGGAGAAACTAGCCCGATTACAACGGTATGTGTATTTTTGCCCTAGGCCGTAGTAGTTATTGGTTTCGAGTATCAGACTTGCGAAAATTTTGATGGTTTCTCAACCATTCCTTAATTTCAAAGTCCCATATCTCGCGAACGGATTGACGAACTCGAGAAATTCCTGTTGCATCTGAAAGTGGAAACTCGACCCATTACAATGGTGTGTGTACTTTTCCCCTAGGCCAGTCTAGTTATTAGTTTCGAGTATCATACCAGCGAAAATTTTGATGGTTTCTCAACCATTCCTTAACTTCAAACTCCCATATCTCGCGAACGGATTGACGAACTCGAGAAATTCCTGTTGCATCTGAAAGCAGAAACTCGCCCGATTACAACGGTGTGTGTATTTTTGCCCTAGGCCATAGTAGTTATTGGATTCGAGTATCAGACTGGCGAAAATTTTGATGGTTTCTCAACCATTCCTTAACTTCAAACTCGCATATCTCGCGAACGGATTGACGAACTCGAGAAATTCCTGTTCCATCTGAAAGTAGAAACTCGCCCGATTACAACGGTATGTGTATTTTTCCCTAGGCCTTTGTAGTTATTGATTTCGGGTATCAGACTTGCGAAAATTTTGATGATTTCTCAACCATTCCTTAACTTCAAACTCCCATATATCGCGAACGGATTGACGAAATCGAGAAATTCCTGTTGCATCTGAAAGCAGAAACTCGCCCGATCACAACGGTACGCGTATTTTTGCCCTAGGCAATAGTAGTTATCGGTTTCGAGTATCAGACTTGCGAAAATTTTGATGATTTCTCAACCATTCCTTAACTTCAAACTCCCATATCTCGCGAACGGATTGACGAACTCGAGAAATTCCTGTTGCATCTGAAAGGAGAAACTAGCCCGATTACAACGGTATGTGTATTTTTGCCCTAGGCCGTAATAGTTATTGGTTTCGAGTATCAGACTTGCGAAAATTTTGATGGTTTCTCAAACATTCCTTAACTTCAAACTCCCACATCTCGCGAACGGATTGACGAACTCGAGAAATTCCTGTTGCATCTGAAAGCAGAAACTCGCCCGATTACAACAGTATGCGTATTTTTGCCCTAGGCAATAGTAGTTATTGGTTTCGAGTATCAGACTTGCGAAAATTTTGATGGTTTCTCAACCATTCCTTAATTTCAAACTCCCATATCTCGCGAACGGATTGACGAACTCGAGAAATTCCTGTTGCATCTGAAAGTGGAAACTCGACCCATTACAATGGTGTGTGTACTTTTCCCCTAGGCCATTCCAGTTATTTGTTTCGAGTATCATACCAGCGAAAATTTTGATGGTTTCTCAACCATTCCTTAACTTCAAACTCCCATATGTCGCGAACGAATTGACGAACTCGAGAATTTCCTGATGCATCTGGAAGAAGAAACTCGCCCGATTACAACGGTATGCGTATATTTCCCCTAGGCCTTTGTAGTTATTGGTTTCGGGTATCAGACTTGCGAAAATTTTGATGGTTTCTCAACCATTCCTTAACTTCAAACTCCCATATCTCGCGAACGGATTGACGGACTCGAAAAATTCCTGTTGCATCTGAAAGCAGAAACTCGCCCGATTACAACAGTATGTGTATTTTTCCCTAGGCCATTCAAGTTATTGGTTTCGAGTAGCAGACCAGCGAAAATTTTGATGGTTTGTCAACCATTCCTTAACTTCAAACTCCCATATCTCGCGAACGGATTGACGAACTCGAGAAATTCCTGTTGCACCTGAAAGCAGAAAGTAGCCCGATTACAATGGTATGCGTATTTTTGCCCTAGGCCATAGTAGTTATTGGATTCGAGTATCAGACATGCGAAAATTTTGATGGTTTCTCAACCATTCCTTAATTTCAAACTCCCATATCTCGCGAACGGATTGACGAACTCGAGAAATTCCTGTTCCATCTGAAAGTAGAAACTCGCCCGATTACAACGGTATGTGTATTTTTGCCCTAGGCCATAGTAGTTATTGGTTTCGAGTATCAGACTTGCGAAAATTTTGATGGTTTCTCAAGCGTTCCTTAACTTCAAACTCCCATATCTCGCGCACGGATTGACGAACTGCAGAAATTCCTGTTGCATCTGAACGTAGAAAGTCGCCCGACGTCAACGGTATGTGTATTTTTGCTCTACGCCATAGCAGTAATTGGTTTCGAGTATCAGACTCGCGAAAATTTTGATGGTTTCTCAAACATTCCTTAACTTCAAACTCCCACATCTCGCGAACGGATTGACGAACTCGAGAAATTCCTGTTGCATCTGAAAGCAGAAACTCGCCCGATCACAACGGTACGCGTATTTTTGCCCTAGGCAATAGTAGTTATCGGTTTCGAGTATCAGACTTGCGAAAATTTTGATGATTTCTCAACCATTCCTTAACTTCAAACTCCCATATCTCGCGAACGGATTGACGAACTCGAGAAATTCCTGTTGCATCTGAAAGGAGAAACTAGCCCGATTACAACGGTATGTGTATGTTTGCCCTAGGCCGTAGTAGTTATTGGTTTCGAGTATCAGACTTGCGAAAATTTTGATGGTTTCTCAAGCGTTCCTTAACTTCAAACTCCCATATCTCGCGCACGGATTGACGAACTGCAGAAATTCCTGTTGCATCTGAACGTAGAAAGTCGCCCGACGTCAACGGTATGTGTATTTTTGCCCTACGCCATAGCAGTAATTGGTTTCGAGTATCAGACTCGCGAAAATTTTGATGGTTTCTCAAACATTCCTTAACTTCAAACTCCCACATCTCGCGAACGGATTGACGAACTGGAGAAATTCCTGTTGCATCTGAAAGCAGAAACTCGCCCGATTACAACAGTATGCGTATTTTTGCCCTAGGCAATAGTAGTTATTGGTTTCGAGTATCAGACTTGCGAAAATTTTGATGGTTTCTCAACCATTCCTTAACTTCAAACTCCCATATGTCGCGAACGAATTGACGAACTCGAGAATTTCCTGATGCATCTGGAAGAAGAAACTCGCCCGATTACAACGGTATGTGTATATTTCCCCTAGGCCTTTGTAGTTATTGGTTTCGGGTATCAGACTTGCGAAAATTTTGATGGTTTCTCAACCATTCCTTAACTTCAAACTCCCATATCTCGCGAACGGATTGACGGACTCGAAAAATTCCTGTTGCATCTGAAAGCAGAAACTCGCCCGATTACAACGGTATGTGTATTTTTCCCTAGGCCATTCAAGTTATTGGTTTCGAGTAGCAGACCAACGAAAATTTTGATGGTTTGTCAACCATTCCTTAACTTCAAACTCCCATATCTCGCGAACGGATTGACGAACTCGAGAAATTCCTGTTGCACCTGAAAGCAGAAAGTAGCCCGATTACAATGGTATGCGTATTTTTGCCCTAGGCCATAGTAGTTATTGGATTCGAGTATCAGACATGCGAAAATTTTGATGGTTTCTCAACCATTCCTTAATTTCAAACTCCCATATCTCGCGAACGGATTGACGAACTCGAGAAATTCCTGTTCCATCTGAAAGTAGAAACTCGCCCGATTACAACGGTATGTGTATTTTTGCCCTAGGCCATAGTAGTTATTGGTTTCGAGTATCAGACTTGCGAAAATTTTGATGGTTTCTCAAGCGTTCCTTAACTTCAAACTCCCATATCTCGCGCACGGATTGACGAACTGCAGAAATTCCTGTTGCATCTGAACGTAGAAAGTCGCCCGACGTCAACGGTATGTGTATTTTTGCCCTACGCCATAGCAGTAATTGGTTTCGAGTATCAGACTCGCGAAAATTTTGATGGTTTGTCAACCATTCCTTAACTTCAAACTCCCATATCTCGCGAACGGATTGACGAACTCGAGAAATTCCTGTTGCATCTGAAAGCAGAAACTCGCCCGATTACAACGGTATGCGTATTTTTGCCCTAGGCAATAGTAGTTATTGGATTCGAGTATCAGACTTGCGAAAATTTTGATGGTTTCTCAACCATTCCTTAATTTCAAACTCCCATATCTCGCGAACGGATTGACGAACTCGAGAAATTCCTGTTGCATCTGAAAGTGGAAACTCGACCCATTACAATGGTGTGTGTACTTTTCCCCTAGGCCATTCCAGTTATTTGTTTCGAGTATCATACCAGCGAAAATTTTGATGGTTTCTCAACCATTCCTTAACTTCAAACTCCCATATGTCGCGAACGAATTGACGAACTCGAGAATTTCCTGATGCATCTGGAAGAAGAAACTCGCCCGATTACAACGGTATGTGTATTTTTCCCCTAGGCCATTGTGGTTATTGGTTTCGATTATCATACTTGCGGAAATTTTGATGGTTTCACAACCATTCCTTAACTTCAAACTCCCATATCTCGCGAACGGATTGACAAACTCGAGAAATTCCTATTGCATCTGAAAGCAGAAACTCGCCCGATTACAACGGCATGCGTATTTTTGGCCTAGGCAATAGTAGTTATTGGTTTCGAGTATCAGACATGCGAAAATTTTGATTGTTTCTCAACCATTCCTTAACTTCAAACTCCCATATCTCGCGAACGGATTGACGAAATCGAGAAATTCCTGTTGCATCTGAAAGCAGAGACTCGCCCGATTACAAGGGTATGTGTATTTTTGCCCTACGCCATAGTAGTTATTGGTTTCGAGTATCAGACTTGCGAAAATTTGGTGGTTTCTCAAGCGTTCCTTAACTTCAAACTCCCATATCTCGCGCACGGATTGATGAACTGCAGAAATTCCTGTTGCATCTGAACGTAGAAAGTCGCCCGACGTCAACGGTATGTGTATTTTTGCCCTACGCCATAGTAGTAATTGGTTTCGAGTATCAGACTCGCGAAAATTTTGATGGTTTCTCAAACATTCCTTAATTTCAAACTCCCATATCTCGCGAACGGATTGACGAACTCGAGAATTTCCTGATGCATCTGGAAGAAGAAACTCGCCCGATTACAACGGTATGTGTATTTTTCCCCTAGGCCATTGTGGTTATTGGTTTCGATTATCATACTTGCGGAAATTTTGATGGTTTCACAACCATTCCTTAACTTCAAACTCCCATATCTCGCAAACGGATTGACAAACTCGAGAAATTCCTATTGCATCTGAAAGCAGAAACTCGCCCGATTACAACGGCATGCGTATTTTTGGCCTAGGCAATAGTAGTTATTGGTTTCGAGTATCAGACATGCGAAAATTTTGATTGTTTCTCAACCATTCCTTAACTTCAAACCCCCATATCTCGCGAACGGATTGACGAAATCGAGAAATTCCTGTTGCATCTGAAAGCAGAGACTCGCCCGATTACAAGGGTATGTGTATTTTTGCCCTACGCCATAGTAGTTATTGGTTTCGAGTATCAGACATGCGAAAATTTGGTGGTTTCTCAAGCGTTCCTTAACTTCAAACTCCCATATCTCGCGCACGGATTGATGAACTGCAGAAATTCCTGTTGCATCTGAACGTAGAAAGTCGCCCGACGTCAACGGTATGTGTATTTTTGCCCTACGCCATAGTAGTAATTGGTTTCGAGTATCAGACTCGCGAAAATTTTGATGGTTTCTCAAACATTCCTTAATTTCAAACTCCCATATCTCGCGAACGGATTGACGAACTCGAGAAATTCCTGTTGCATCTGAAAGCAGAAAGTAGCCCGATTACAACGGTATGCGTATTTTTGCCCTAGGCCATAGTAGTTATTGGATTCGAGTATCAGACTTGCGAAAACTTTGATGGTTTCTCAACCATTCCTTAGTTTCAAACTCCCATATCTCGCGAACGGATTGACGAACTCGGGGAATTCCTTATCCATCTGAAAGTAGAAACTCGCCCGATTACATCGGTATGTGTATTTTTCCCCTAGGCCATTCAAGTTATTGATTTCGAGTATCAGACCAGCGAGAATTTTGATGGTTTGTCAAACATTCCGTAACTTCAAACTCCCATATCTCGCGAACGGATTGACGAACTCGAAAAATTCCTGTTGCATCTGAAAGTGGAAACTCGCCCGATTACAACGGTATGTGTATTTTTCCCCTAGGCCTTTGTAGTTATTGGTTTCGTGTATCAGAATTGCGAAAGTTTTGATGGTTTCTCAACCATTCCTTAACTTCAAACTCCCATATCTCGCGAACGGATTGACGAACTCGAGAAATTCCTGTTGCATCTGAAAGCAGAAAGTAGCCCGATTACAACGGTATGTGTATTTTTCCCCTAGGCCATGGTAGTTATTGGTTTCGAGTATCAGACTTGCGCAAATTTTGATGGTTTCTCAAGCGCTCCTTAACTTCAAACTCCCATATCTCGCGAACGGACTAACGAACTCGAGAAATTCCTATTGTATCTGAAAGCAGAAACTCGCCCGATTACAACGGTATGTGTATTTTTGCGCTAGGCCGTAGTAGTTATTGGTTTCGAGTATCAGACTTGCGAAAATTTTGATAGTTTCTCAATCATTCCTTAATTTCAAACTCCCATATCTCGCGAACGGATTGACGAACTCGAGAAATTCCTGTTGCATCTGAAAGTGGAAACTCGACCCATTACAATGGTGTGTGTACTTTTCCCCCAGGCCATTCCAGTTATTTGTTTCGAGTATCATACCAGCGAAAATTTTGATGGTTTCTCAACCATTCCTTAACTTCAAACTCCCATATCTCGCGAACGAATTGACGAACTCGAGAATTTCCTGATGCATCTGGAAGAACAAACTCGCCCGATTACAACGGTATGTGTATTTTTCCCTAGGCCTTTGTAGTTATTGATTTCGGGTATCAGACTTGCGAAAATTTTGATAGTTTCTCAACCATTCCTTAACTTCAAACTCCCATATCTCGCGAACGGATTGACGAACTGTAGAAATTCCTGTTGCATCTGAATGTAGAAACTCGCCCGATTACAACGGTATGTGTATATTTCCCCTAGGCCTTTGTAGTTATTGGTTTCGGGTATCAGACTTGCGAAAATTTTGATGGTTTCTCAACCATTCCTTAACTTCAAACTCGCATATCTCGCGAACGGATTGACGAACTCGAGAAATTCCTGTTGCATCTGAAAGGAGAAACTAGCCCGATTACAACGGTATGTGTATTTTTGCCTTGGGCCATAGTAGTTATTGGTTTCGAGAATCGGACTTGCGAAAATTTTGACGGTTTCTCAACCATTCCTTAACTTCAAACTCCCATATGTCGCGAACGAATTGACGAACTCGAGAATTTCCTGATGCATCTGGAAGAAGAAACTCGCCCGATTACAACGGTATGTGTATTTTTCCCCTAGGCCATTGTGGTTATTGGTTTCGATTATCAGACTTGCGGAAATTTTGATGGTTTCACAACCATTCCTTAACTTCAAACTCCCATATCTCGCGAACGGATTGACAAACTCGAGAAATTCCTATTGCATCTGAAAGCAGAAACTCGCCCGATTACAACGGCATGCGTATTTTTGCCCTAGGCAATAGTAGTTATTGGTTTCGAGTATCAGACATGCGAAAATTTTGATTGTTTCTCAACCATTCCTTAACTTCAAACCCCCATATCTCGCGAACGGATTGACGAAATCGAGAAATTCCTGTTGCATCTGAAAGCAGAGACTCGCCCGATTACAAGGGTATGTGTATTTTTGCCCTACACCATAGTAGTTATTGGTTTCGAGTATCAGACTTGCGAAAATTTTGATGGTTTCTCAAGCGTTCCTTAACTTCAAACTCCCATATCTCGCGCACGGATTAATGAACTGCAGAAATTCCTGTTGCATCTGAACGTAGAAAGTCGCCCGACGTCAACGGTATGTGTATTTTTGCCCTACGCCATAGTAGTAATTGGTTTCGAGTATCAGACTCGCGAAAATTTTGATGGTTTCTCAAACATTCCTTAACTTCAAACTCCCATATCTCGCGAACGGATTGACGAACTCGAGAAATTCCTGTTGCATCTGAAAGCAGAAACTCGCCCGATTACAACGGTATGCGTATTTTTGCCCTAGGCAATAGTAGTTATTGGTTTCGAGTATCAGAATTGCGAAAATTTTGATGATTTCTCAACCATTCCTTAACTTCAAACTCCCATATCTCGCGAACGGATTGACGAACTCGAAAAATTCCTGTTGCATCTGAAAGCAGAAACTCCCCCGATTACAAAGGTATGTGTATTTTTCCCCTAGGCCATGGTAGTTATTGGTTTCGAGTATCAGACATGCGAAAATTTTGATGGTTTCTCAAGCGCTCCTTAACTTCAAACTCCCATATCTCGCGAACGGACTAACGAACTCCAGAAATTCCTGTTGCATCTGAAAGTAGAAACTCGCCCGATTACAACGGTATTTGTATTTTTCCCCTAGGCCTTTGTAGTTATTGGTTTCGTGTATCAGACTTGCGAAAATTTTGATGGTTTCTCAACCATTCCTTAACTTCAAACTCCCATATCTCGCGAACGGATTGACGAACTCGAGAAATTCCTGTTGCATCTGAAAGCAGAAAGTAGCCCGATTACAACGGTATGCGTATTTTTGCCCTAGGCCATAGTAGTTATTGGATTCGAGTATCAGACTTGCGAAAACTTTGATGGTTTCTCAACCATTCCTTAGCTTCAAACTCCCATATCTCGCGAACGGATTGACGAACTCGAGAAATTCCTTTTCCATCTGAAAGTAGAAACTCGCCCGATTACAACGGTATGTGTATTTTTCCTCTAGGCCATTCAAGTTATTGGTTTCGAGTATCAGACCAGCGAGAATTTTGATGGTTTGTCAACCATTCCGTAGCTTCAAACTCCCATATCTCGCGAAGGGATTGACGAACTCGAGAATTTCCTGATGCATCTGGAAGAACAAACTCGCCCGATTACAACGGTATGTGTATTTTTCCCTAGGCCTTTGTAGTTATTGATTTCGGGTATCAGACTTGCGAAAATTTTGATAGTTTCTCAACCATTCCTTAACTTCAAACTCCCATATCTCGCGAACGGATTGACGAACTGTAGAAATTCCTGTTGCATCTGAATGTAGAAACTCGCCCGATTACAACGGTATGTGTATATTTCCCCTAGGCCTTTGTAGTTATTGGTTTCGGGTATCAGACTTGCGAAAATTTTGATGGTTTCTCAACCATTCCTTAACTTCAAACTCGCATATCTCGCGAACGGATTGACGAACTCGAGAAATTCCTGTTGCATCTGAAAGGAGAAACTAGCCCGATTACAACGGTATGTGTATTTTTGCCCTAGGCCATAGTAGTTATTGGTTTCGAGAATCGGACTTGCGAAAATTTTGACGGTTTCTCAACCATTCCTTAACTTCAAACACCCATATCTCGCGAACGGATTGACGAACTCGAGAAATTCCTATTGCATCTGAAAGCAGAAACTCGCCCGATTACAACGGTATGTGTATTTTTGCCTTACGCCATAGTAGTTATTGGTGTCGAGTATCAGACTGCCGAAAATTTTGATGGTTTCTCAACCATTCCTTAATTTCAAACTCCCATATCTCGCGAACGGATTGACGAACTCGAGAAATTCCTGTTCCATCTGAAAGTAGAAACTCGCCCGATTACAACGGTATGTGTATATTTCCCCTAGGCCTTTGTAGTTATTGGTTTCGGGTATCAGACTTGCGAAAATTTTGATGGTTTCTCAACCATTCCTTAACTTCAAACTCCCATATCTCGCGAACGGATTGACGGACTCGAAAAATTCCTGTTGCATCTGAAAGCAGAAACTCGCCCGATTACAACGGTATGTGTATTTTTCCCTAGGCCATTCAAGTTATTGGTTTCGAGTAGCAGACCAGCGAAAATTTTGATGGTTTGTCAACCATTCCTTAACTTCAAACTCCCATATCTCGCGAACGGATTGACGAACTCGAGAAATTCCTGTTGCATCTGAAAGCAGAAAGTAGCCCGATTACAACGGTATGTGTATTTTTCCCCTAGGCCATGGTAGTTATTGGTTTCGAGTATCAGACTTGCGCAAATTTTGATGGTTTCTCAAGCGCTCCTTAACTTCAAACTCCCATATCTCGCGAACGGACTAACGAACTCCAGAAATTCCTGCTGCATCTGAAAGTAGAAACTCGCCCGATTACAACGGTATGTGTATTTTTCCCTAGGCCTTTGTAGTTACTGATTTCGGGTATCAGACTTGCGCAAATTTTGATGGTTTCTCAAGCGCTCCTTAACTTCAAACTCCCATATCTCGCGAACGGATTGACGAACTCGAGAAATTCCTATTGTATCTGAAAGCAGAAACTCGCCCGATTACAACGGTATGTGTATTTTTGCGCTAGGCCGTAGTAGTTATTGGTTTCGAGTATCAGACTTGCGAAAATTTTGATAGTTTCTCAATCATTCCTTAATTTCAAACTCCCATATCTCGCGAACGGATTGACGAACTCGAGAAATTCCTGTTGCATCTGAAAGTGGAAACTCGACCCATTACAATGGTGTGTGTACTTTTCCCCCAGGCCATTCCAGTTATTTGTTTCGAGTATCATACCAGCGAAAATTTTGATGGTTTCTCAACCATTCCTTAACTTCAAACTCCCATATCTCGCGAACGAATTGACGAACTCGAGAATTTCCTGATGCATCTGGAAGAACAAACTCGCCCGATTACAACGGTATGTGTATTTTTCCCTAGGCCTTTGTAGTTATTGATTTCGGGTATCAGACTTGCGAAAATTTTGATAGTTTCTCAACCATTCCTTAACTTCAAACTCCCGTATCTCGCGAACGGATTGACGAACTGTAGAAATTCCTGTTGCATCTGAATGTAGAAACTCGCCCGATTACAACGGTATGTGTATATTTCCCCTAGGCCTTTGTAGTTATTGGTTTCGGGTATCAGACTTGCGAAAATTTTGATGGTTTCTCAACCATTCCTTAACTTCAAACTCGCATATCTCGCGAACGGATTGACGAACTCGAGAAATTCCTGTTGCATCTGAAAGGAGAAACTAGCCCGATTACAACGGTATGTGTATTTTTGCCCTGGGCCATAGTAGTTATTGGTTTCGAGAATCGGACTTGCGAAAATTTTGACGGTTTCTCAACCATTCCTTAACTTCAAACTCCCATATGTCGCGAACGAATTGACGAACTCGAGAATTTCCTGATGCATCTGGAAGAAGAAACTCGCCCGATTACAACGGTATGTGTA
This sequence comes from Ptiloglossa arizonensis, assembly GCF_051014685.1. Taxonomy (NCBI): domain Eukaryota; kingdom Metazoa; phylum Arthropoda; class Insecta; order Hymenoptera; family Colletidae; genus Ptiloglossa; species Ptiloglossa arizonensis. The sequence continues at coordinate 204,815 of NW_027478782.1, read as the reverse complement.
TTTTTCCCCTAGGCCATTGTGGTTATTGGTTTCGATTATCAGACTTGCGGAAATTTTGATGGTTTCACAACCATTCCTTAACTTCAAACTCCCATATCTCGCGAACGGATTGACAAACTCGAGAAATTCCTATTGCATCTGAAAGCAGAAACTCGCCCGATTACAACGGCATGCGTATTTTTGCCCTAGGCAATAGTAGTTATTGGTTTCGAGTATCAGACATGCGAAAATTTTGATTGTTTCTCAACCATTCCTTAACTTCAAACCCCCATATCTCGCGAACGGATTGACGAAATCGAGAAATTCCTGTTGCATCTGAAAGCAGAGACTCGCCCGATTACAAGGGTATGTGTATTTTTGCCCTACGCCATAGTAGTTATTGGTTTCGAGTATCAGACTTGCGAAAATTTTGATGGTTTCTCAAGCGTTCCTTAACTTCAAACTCCCATATCTCGCGCACGGATTAATGAACTGCAGAAATTCCTGTTGCATCTGAACGTAGAAAGTCGCCCGACGTCAACGGTATGTGTATTTTTGCCCTACGCCATAGTAGTAATTGGTTTCGAGTATCAGACTCGCGAAAATTTTGATGGTTTCTCAAACATTCCTTAACTTCAAACTCCCATATCTCGCGAACGGATTGACGAACTCGAGAAATTCCTGTTGCATCTGAAAGCAGAAACTCGCCCGATTACAACGGTATGCGTATTTTTGCCCTAGGCAATAGTAGTTATTGGTTTCGAGTATCAGAATTGCGAAAATTTTGATGATTTCTCAACCATTCCTTAACTTCAAACTCCCATATCTCGCGAACGGATTGACGAACTCGAAAAATTCCTGTTGCATCTGAAAGCAGAAACTCGCCCGATTACAAAGGTATGTGTATTTTTCCCCTAGGCCATGGTAGTTATTGGTTTCGAGTATCAGACATGCGAAAATTTTGATGGTTTCTCAAGCGCTCCTTAACTTCAAACTCCCATATCTCGCGAACGGACTAACGAACTCCAGAAATTCCTGTTGCATCTGAAAGTAGAAACTCGCCCGATTACAACGGTATTTGTATTTTTCCCCTAGGCCTTTGTAGTTATTGGTTTCGTGTATCAGACTTGCGAAAATTTTGATGGTTTCTCAACCATTCCTTAACTTCAAACTCCCATATCTCGCGAACGGATTGACGAACTCGAGAAATTCCTGTTGCATCTGAAAGCAGAAAGTAGCCCGATTACAACGGTATGCGTATTTTTGCCCTAGGCCATAGTAGTTATTGGATTCGAGTATCAGACTTGCGAAAACTTTGATGGTTTCTCAACCATTCCTTAGCTTCAAACTCCCATATCTCGCGAACGGATTGACGAACTCGAGAAATTCCTTTTCCATCTGAAAGTAGAAACTCGCCCGATTACAACGGTATGTGTATTTTTCCCCTAGGCCATTCAAGTTATTGGTTTCGAGTATCAGACCAGCGAGAATTTTGATGGTTTGTCAACCATTCCGTAGCTTCAAACTCCCATATCTCGCGAAGGGATTGACGAACTCGAGAAATTCCTGTTGCATCTGAAAGTGGAAACTCGACCCATTACAATGGTGTGTGTACTTTTCCCCCAGGCCATTCCAGTTATTTGTTTCGAGTATCATACCAGCGAAAATTTTGATGGTTTCTCAACCATTCCTTAACTTCAAACTCCCATATCTCGCGAACGAATTGACGAACTCGAGAATTTCCTGATGCATCTGGAAGAACAAACTCGCCCGATTACAACGGTATGTGTATTTTTCCCTAGGCCTTTGTAGTTATTGATTTCGGGTATCAGACTTGCGAAAATTTTGATAGTTTCTCAACCATTCCTTAACTTCAAACTCCCATATCTCGCGAACGGATTGACGAACTGTAGAAATTCCTGTTGCATCTGAATGTAGAAACTCGCCCGATTACAACGGTATGTGTATATTTCCCCTAGGCCTTTGTAGTTATTGGTTTCGGGTATCAGACTTGCGAAAATTTTGATGGTTTCTCAACCATTCCTTAACTTCAAACTCGCATATCTCGCGAACGGATTGACGAACTCGAGAAATTCCTGTTGCATCTGAAAGGAGAAACTAGCCCGATTACAACGGTATGTGTATTTTTGCCCTAGGCCATAGTAGTTATTGGTTTCGAGAATCGGACTTGCGAAAATTTTGACGGTTTCTCAACCATTCCTTAACTTCAAACACCCATATCTCGCGAACGGATTGACGAACTCGAGAAATTCCTATTGCATCTGAAAGCAGAAACTCGCCCGATTACAACGGTATGTGTATTTTTGCCTTACGCCATAGTAGTTATTGGTGTCGAGTATCAGACTGCCGAAAATTTTGATGGTTTCTCAACCATTCCTTAATTTCAAACTCCCATATCTCGCGAACGGATTGACGAACTCGAGAAATTCCTGTTCCATCTGAAAGTAGAAACTCGCCCGATTACAACGGTATGTGTATATTTCCCCTAGGCCTTTGTAGTTATTGGTTTCGGGTATCAGACTTGCGAAAATTTTGATGGTTTCTCAACCATTCCTTAACTTCAAACTCCCATATCTCGCGAACGGATTGACGGACTCGAAAAATTCCTTTTGCATCTGAAAGCAGAAACTCGCCCGATTACAACGGTATGTGTATTTTTCCCTAGGCCATTCAAGTTATTGGTTTCGAGTAGCAGACCAGCGAAAATTTTGATGGTTTGTCAACCATTCCTTAACTTCAAACTCCCATATCTCGCGAACGGATTGACGAACTCGAGAAATTCCTGTTGCACCTGAAAGCAGAAACTCGTCCGATTACAACGGTATGCGTATTTTTGCCCTAGGCAATAGTAGTTATTGGTTTCGAGTATCAGAATTGCGAAAGTTTTGATGATTTCTCAACCATTCCTTAACTTCAAACTCCCATATCTCGCGAACGGATTGACGAACTCGAAAAATTCCTGTTGCATCTGAAAGCAGAAACTCGCCCGATTACAAAGGTATGTGTATTTTTCCCCTAGGCCATGGTAGTTATTGGTTTCGAGTATCAGACATGCGAAAATTTTGATGGTTTCTCAAGCGCTCCTTAACTTCAAACTCCCATATCTCGCGAACGGACTAACGAACTCCAGAAATTCCTGTTGCATCTGAAAGTAGAAACTCGCCCGATTACAACGGTATGTGTATTTTTCCCCTAGGCCTTTGTAGTTATTGGTTTCGTGTATCAGACTTGCGAAAATTTTGATGGTTTCTCAACCATTCCTTAACTTCAAACTCCCATATCTCGCGAACGGATTGACGAACTCGAGAAATTCCTGTTGCATCTGAAAGCAGAGAGTAGCCCGATTACAACGGTATGCGTATTTTTGCCCTAGGCCATAGTAGTTATTGGATTCGAGTATCAGACTTGCGAAAACTTTGATGGTTTCTCAACCATTCCTTAGTTTCAAACTCCCATATCTCGCGAACGGATTGACGAACTCGAGAAATTCCTTTTCCATCTGAAAGTAGAAACTCGCCCGATTACAACGGTATGTGTATTTTTCCCCTAGGCCATTCAAGTTATTGGTTTCGAGTATCAGACCAGCGAGAATTTTGATGGTTTGTCAACCATTCCGTAACTTCAAACTCCCATATCTCGCGAACGGATTGACGAACTCGAAAAATTCCTGTTGCATCTGAAAGTAGAAACTCGCCCGATTACAACGGTATGTGTATTTTTCCCCTAGGCCTTTGTAGTTATTGGTTTCGTGTATCAGAATTGCGAAAATTTTGATGGTTTCTCAACCATTCCTTAACTTCAAACTCCCATATCTCGCGAACGGATTGAAGAACTCGAGAAATTCCTGTTGCATCTGAAAGCAGAAAGTAGCCCGATTACAACGGTATGTGTATTTTTCCCCTAGGCCATGGTAGTTATTGGTTTCGAGTATCAGACTTGCGCAAATTTTGATGGTTTCTCAAGCGCTCCTTAACTTCAAACTCCCATATCTCGCGAACGGACTAACGAACTCCAGAAATTCCTGCTGCATCTGAAAGTAGAAACTCGCCCGATTACAACGGTATGTGTATTTTTCCCTAGGCCTTTGTAGTTATTGATTTCGGGTATCAGACTTGCGCAAATTTTGATGGTTTCTCAAGCGCTCCTTAACTTCAAACTCCCATATCTCGCGAACGGATTGACGAACTCGAGAAATTCCTATTGCATCTGAAAGCAGAAACTCGCCCGATTACAACGGTATGTGTATTTTTGCGCTAGGCCGTAGTAGTTATTGGTTTCGAGTATCAGACTTGCGAAAATTTTGATAGTTTCTCAACCATTCCTTAATTTCAAACTCCCATATCTCGCGAACGGATTGACGAACTCGAGAAATTCCTGTTGCATCTGAAAGTGGGAACTCGACCCATTACAATGGTGTGTGTACTTTTCCCCCAGGCCATTCCAGTTATTTGTTTCGAGTATCATACCAGCGAAAATTTTGATGGTTTCTCAACCATTCCTTAACTTCAAACTCCCATATCTCGCGAACGAATTGACGAAATCGAGAATTTCCTGATGCATCTGGAAGAACAAACTCGCCCGATTACAACGGTATGTGTATTTTTCCCTAGGCCTTTGTAGTTATTGATTTCGGGTATCAGACTTGCGAAAATTTTGATAGTTTCTCAACCATTCCTTAACTTCAAACTCCCATATCTCGCGAACGGAATGACGAACTGTAGAAATTCCTGTTGCATCTGAATGTAGAAACTCGCCCGATTACAACGGTATGTGTATATTTCCCCTAGGCCTTTGTAGTTATTGGTTTCGGGTATCAGACTTGCGAAAATTTTGATGGTTTCTCAACCATTCCTTAACTTCAAACTCGCATATCTCGCGAACGGATTGACGAACTCGAGAAATTCCTGTTGCATCTGAAAGGAGAAACTAGCCCGATTACAACGGTAAGTGTATTTTTGCCCTAGGCCATAGTAGTTATTGGTTTCGAGAATCGGACTTGCGAAAATTTTGACGGTTTCTCAACCATTCCTTAACTTCAAACACCCATATCTCGCGAACGGATTGACGATCTCGGGAAATTCCAATTGCATCTGAAAGCAGAAACTCGTCCGATTACAACGGTATGCGTATTTTTGCCCTAGGCAATTGTAGTTATTGGTGTCGAGTATCAGACTGCCGAAAATTTTGATGGTTTCTCAACCATTCCTTACTTTCAAATTCCCATATCTCGCGAACGGATTGACGGACTCGAAAAATTCCTGTTGCATCTGAAAGCAGAAACTCGCCCGATTACAACGGTATGTGTATTTTTCCCTAGGCCATTCAAGTTATTGGTTTCGAGTAGCAGACCAGCGAAAATTTTGATGGTTTGTCAACCATACCTTAACTTCAAACTCCCATATCTCGCGAACGGATCGACGAACTCTAGAAATTCCTGTTGCATCTGAATGTAGAAGCTCGCCCGATTACAACGGTATGTGTACTTTTCCCCTAGGCCATTCAAGTTATTGGTTTCGAGTATCAGACCAGCGAAAATTTTGATGGTTTCTCCACCATTCCTTAACTTCAAACTCCCATGTCTCGCGAACGGATTGACGAACACGAGAAATTCCTGTTGCATCTGAAAGGAGAAACTAGCCCGATTACAACGGTATGTGTATTTTTGCCCTAGGCCATAGTAGTTATTGGTTTCGAGAATCGGACTTGCGAAAATTTTGACGGTTTCTCAACCATTCCTTAACTTCAAACACTCATATCTCGCGAACGGATTGACGATCTCGGGAAATTCCAATTGCATCTGAAAGCAGAAACTCGTCCGATTACAACGGTGTGCGTATTTTTGCCCTAGGCAATAGTAGTTATTGGTGTCGAGTATCAGACTGGCGAAAATTTTGATGGTTTCTCAACCATTCCTTACTTTCAAATTCCCATATCTCGCGAACGGATTGACGAACTCGAGAAATTCCTATTGCATCTGAAAGCAGAAACTCGCCCGATTACAACGGTATGTGTATTTTTGCCTTACGCCATAGTAGTAATTGGTTTCGAGTATCAGACTCGCGAAAATTTTGATGGTTTCTCAACCATTCCTTAACTTCAAACTCCCATATCTCGCGAACGGATTGACGAACTCGAAAAATTCCTGTTGCATCTGATAGCAGAAACTCGCCCGATTACAACGGTATGTGTATTTTTCCCTAGGCCTTTGTAGTTATTGATTTCGGGTATCAGACTTGCGAAAATTTTGATGGTTTCTCAACCATTCCTTAATTTCAAACTCCCATATCTCGCGAACGGATTGACGAACTCGAGAAATTCCTGTTGCATCTGAATGTAGAAACTCGCCCGATTACAACGGTATTTGTACTTTTCCCCTAGGCCATTCAAGTTATTGGTTTCGAGTATCAGACCAGCGAAAATTTTGATGGTTTGTCAACCATTCCTTAAGTTCAAACTCCCATATCTCGCGAACGGAATGACGAACTCGAGAAATTCCTGTTCCATCTGAAAGTAGAAACTCGCCCGATTACAACGGTATGTGTATTTTTCCTTAGGCCTTTGTAGTTATTGATTTCGGGTATCAGACTTGCGAAAATTTTGATAGTTTCTCAACCATTCCTTAATTTCAAACTCCCATATCTCGCGAACGGATTGACGAACTCGAGAAACTCCTGTTGCATCTGAAAGCAGAAACTCGCCCGATTACAACGATATGTGTATTTTTCCCCTAGGCCATTGTGGTTATTGGTTTCGAGTATCAGACTTGCGAAAATTTTGATGGTTTCTCAACCATTTCTTAACTTCAAACTCCCATATCTCGTGAACGGATTGACGAACTCGAGAAATTCCTATTGCATCTGAAAGCAGAAACTCGCCCGATTACAACGGTATGTGTATTTTTGCGCTAGGCCGTAGTAGTTATTGGTTTCGAGTATCAGACTTGCGAAAATTTTGATGGTTTCTCAACCATTCCTTAACTTCAAACTCCCATATCTCGCGAACGGATTGCCGATCTCGGGAAATTCCAATTGCATATGAAAGCAGAAACTCGCCCGATTACAACGGTGTGTTTATTTTTGCCTTAGGCCATAGTAGTTATTTGTTTCGAGTATCATACCAGTGAGAATTTTGATGGTTTCTCAACCATTCCTTAAATTCAAACACCCATATCTCCCGAACGGATTGACGAAGTCGAGAAATTCCTATTGCATCTGAAAACAGAAACTCGCCCGATTACAACGGTATGTGTATTTTTCCCTAGGCCTTTGTAGTTATTTATTTCGGGTATCGGACTTGGGAAAATTTTGATGGTTTCTCAACCATTCCTTAAATTCAAACACCCATATCTCCCGAACGGATTGACGAAGTCGAGAAATTCCTATTGCATCTGAAAACAGAAACTCGCCCGATTACAACCGTATGTGTATTGTTGCCTTAGGCCATAGTAGTTATTGGATTCGAGTATCAGACTTGCGAAAATTTTGATAGTTTCTCAACCATTCCTTAATTTCAAACTCCCATATCTCGCGAACGGATTGACGAACTCGAGAAACTCCTGTTGCATCTGAAAGCAGAAACTCGCCCGATTACAACGATATGTGTATTTTTCCCCTAGGCCATTGTGGTTATTGGTTTGGAGTATCAGACTTGTGAAAATTTTGATGGTTTCTCAACCATTGCTTAACTTCAAACACCCATATCTCGCGAACGGATTGACGAATTCGAGAAATTCCTATTGCATCTGAAAGCAGAAACACGCCCGATTACAACGGTATGTGTATTTTTGCGCTAGGCCGTAGTAGTTATTGGTTTCGAGTATCAGACTTGCGAAAATTTTGATAGTTTCTCAACCATTCTTTAATTTCAAACTCTCATATCTCGCGAACGGATTGACGAACTCGAGAAATTCCTGTTGCATCTGAAAGTGGAATCTCGACCCATTACAATGGTGTGTGTGTACTATTCCCCTAGGCCATTCCAGTTATTTGTTTCGAGTATCATACCAGCGAAAATTTTGATGGTTTCTCAACCATTCCTTAAATTCAATCTCCCATATCTCCCGAACGGATTGACGAAGTCGAGAAATTTCTATTGCATCTGAAAACAGAGACTCGCCCGATTACAACGGTATGTGTATTTTTCCCTAGGCCTTTGTAGTTATTGATTTCGGGTATCAGACTTGGGAAAATTTTGATGGTTTCTCAACCATACCTTAACTTCAAACTCCCATATCTCGCGAACGGATCGACGAACTCTAGAAATTCCTGTTGCATCTGAATGTAGAAACTCGCCCGATTACAACGGTATGTGTACTTTTCCCCTAGGCCATTCAAGTTATTGGTTTCGAGTATCAGACCAGCGAAAATTTTGATGGTTTCTCCACCATTCCTTAACTTCAAACTCCCATGTCTCGCGAACGGATTGACGAACACGAGAAATTCCTGTTGCATCTGAAAGGAGAAACTAGCCCGATTACAATGGTATGTGTATTTTTGCCCTAGGCCATAGTAGTTATTGGTTTCGAGAATCGGACTTGCGAAAATTTTGACGGTTTCTCAACCATTCCTTAACTTCAAACACCCATATCTCGCGAACGGATTGACGATCTCGGGAAATTCCAATTGCATCTGAAAGCAGAAACTCGTCCGATTACAACGGTATGCGTATTTTTGCCCTAGGCAATAGTAGTTATTGGTGTCGAGTATCAGACTGGCGAAAATTTTGATGGTTTCTCAACCATTCCTTACCTTCAAATTCCCATATCTCGCGAACGGATTGACGAACTCGAGAAAGTCCTATTGCATCTAAAAGCAGAAACTCGCCCGATTACAACGGTATGTGTATTTTTGCCCCAGGCCGTAGTAGTTATTGGTTTCGAGTATCGGACTTGCGAAAATTTTGATGGTTTCTCAACCATTCCTTAACTACAAACTCCCATATCTCGCGAACGGATTGACGAACACGAGAAATTCCTGTTGCATCTGAAATTAGAAACTCGCCCGATTACAATGGTGTGTGTTTTTTTTCCCCTAGGCCATTGTAGTTATTAGTTTCGTGTATCAGACTTGCGAAAATTTTGATGGTTTCTCAACCATTCCTTAACTTCAAACTCCCATATCTCGCGAACGGATTGCCGATCTCGGGAAATTCCAATTGCATATGAAAGCAGAAACTCGCCCGATTACAACGGTGTGTTTATTTTTGCCTTAGGCCATAGTAGTTATTGGATTCGAGTATCAGACTTGCGAAAATTTTGATAGTTTCTCAAGCATTCCTTAACTTCAAACTCCCATATCTCGCGAACGGATTGACGAACTCGAGAAACTCCTGTTGCATCTGAAAGCAGAAACTCGCCCGATTACAACGATATGTGTATTTTTCCCCTAGGCCATTGTGGTTATTGGTTTCGAGTATCAGACTTGCGAAAATTTTGATGGTTTCTCAACCATTTCTTAACTTCAAACTCCCATATCTCGTGAACGGATTGACGAACTCGAGAAATTCCTATTGCATCTGAAAGCAGAAACTCGCCCGATTACAATGGTATGTGTATTTTTGCGCTAGGCCGTAGTAGTTATTGGTTTCGAGTATCAGACTTGCGAAAATTTTGATAGTTTCTGAACCATTCCTTAACTTCAAACTCCCATATCTCGCGAACGGATTGAAGAACTCGAGAAATTCCTGTTGCATCTGAAAGTGGAAACTCGACCCATTACAATGGTGTGTGTACTTTTCCCCTAGGCCAATCCAGTTATTTGTTTCGAGTATCATACCAGCGAGAATTTTGATGGTTTCTCAACCATTCCTTAAATTCAAACACCCATATCTCCCGAACGGATTGACGAAGTCGAGAAATTCCTATTGCATCTGAAAACAGAAACTCGCCCGATTACAACGGTATGTGTATTTTTCCCTAGGCCTTTGTAGTTATTGATTTCGGGTATCGGACTTGGGAAAATTTTGATGGTTTCTCAACCATTCCTTAACTTCAAACTCCCATATCTCGCGAACGAATTGACGAACACGAGAAATTCCTGTTGCATCTGAAATTAGAAACTCGCCCGATTACAATGGTGTGTGTTTTTTTTCCCCTAGGCCATTGTAGTTATTAGTTTCGTGTATCAGACTTGCGAAAATTTTGATGGTTTCTCAACCATTCCTTAACTTCAAACTCCCATATCTCGCGAACGGATTGCCGATCTCGGGAAATTCCAATTGCATCTGAAAGCAGAAACTCGCCCGATTACAACGGTGTGTGTATTGTTGCCTTAGGCCATAGTAGTTATTGGATTCGAGTATCAGACTTGCGAAAATTTTGATAGTTTCTCAACCATTTCTTAACTTCAAACTCCCATATCTCGCGAACGGATTGACGAATTCGAGAAATTCCTATTGCATCTGAAAGCAGAAACACGCCCGATTACAACGGTATGTGTATTTTTGCGCTAGGCCGTAGTAGTTATTGGTTTCGAGTATCAGACTTGCGAAAATTTTGATAGTTTCTCAACCATTCTTTAATTTCAAACTCTCATATCTCGCGAACGGATTGACGAACTCGAGAAATTCCTCTTGCATCTGAAAGTGGAATCTCGACCCATTACAATGGTGTGTGTGTACTTTTCCCCTAGGCCATTCCAGTTATTTGTTTCGAGTATCATACCAGCGAAAATTTTGATGGTTTCTCAACCATTCCTTAAATTCAAACTCCCATATCTCCCGAACGGATTGACGAAGTCGAGAAATTTCTGTTGCATCTGAAAACAGAGACTCGCCCGATTACAACGGTATGTGTATTTTTCCCTAGGCCTTTGTAGTTATTGATTTCGGGTATCAGACTTGGGAAAATTTTGATGGTTTCTCAACCATTCCTTAATTTCAAACTCCCATATCTCGCGAACGAATTGACGAACTCGAGAATTTCCTGATGCATCTGGAAGAAGAAACTCGCCCGATTACAACGGTATGTGTATTTTTCCTCTAGGCCATTGTGGTTATTGGTTTCGAGTATCAGACTTGCGAAAATTTTGATGGTTTCTCAACCATTCCTTAACTACAAACTCCCATATCACGCGAACGGATTGACGAACTCGAGAAATTCCTATTGCATCTGAAAGCAGAAACTCGCCCGATTACAACGGTATGTGTATTTTTGCCCTAGGCCATTGTAGTTATTGGTTTCGAGTATCAGACTTGCGAAAATTTTGATGGTTCCTCAACCATTCCTTAACTTCAAACTCCCATATCTCGCGAAGGGATTGATAAACTCCAGAAATTCCTATTGCATCTGAAAGCAGAAACTCGCCCGATTACAACGGTATGCGTATTTTTGCCCTAGGCAATTGTAGTTATTGGTTTCGAGTATCAGACTGGCGAAAATTTTGATAATTTCTCAACCATTCCATAACTTCAAACTCCCATATCTCGCGAACGGATTGACGAACTCGAGAAATTCCTGTTGCATCTGAAAGCAGAAACTCGCCCGATTACAACGGTATGCGTATTTTTGCCCTAGGCAATAGTAGTTATTGGTTTCGAGTATCAGACTTGCGAAAATTTTGATGATTTCTCAACCATTCCTTAACTTCAAACTCCCATATCTCGCGAACGGATTGACGAACTCGAAAAATTCCTGCTGCATCTGAAAGCAGAACCTCGCCCGATTACAACGGTATGTGTATTTTTGCCCTAGGCCATTGTAGTTATTGGTTTCGAGTATCAGACTTGCGAAAATTTTGATGGTTTCTCAACCATTCCTTAACTTCAAACTCCCATATCTCCCAAACGGATTGACGAACTCGAGAAATTCCTATTGCATCTGCAAGCAGAAACTCGCCCGATTTCAAGGGTAAGTGTACTTTTCCCCTAGGCCAATCCAGTTATTGGTTTCGGTGTATCAGATCAGCGAAAATTTTGGTGGTTTCTCAACCATTCTTTAACTTCAAACTCCCATATCTCGCGAACGGATTGACGAACTCGAGAAATTCCTGTTGCATCTGAATGTCGAAACTCGCCCGATTACAACGGTATGTGTACTTTTCCCCTAGGCCATTCCAGTTATTTGTTTCGAGTATCATACCAGCGAAAATTTTGATGGTTTCTCAACCATTCCTTAACTTCAAACTCCCATATCTCGCGAACGAATTGACGAACTCGAGAATTTCCTGATGCATCTGGAAGAAGAAACTCGCCCGATTACAACGGTATGTGTATTTTTCCCCTAGGCCATGGTGGTTATTGGTTTCGAGTATCAGACTTGCGCAAATTTTGATGGTTTCTCAAGCGCTCCTTAACTTCAAACTCCCATATCTCGCGAACGGACTAACGAACTCCAGAAATTCCTGCTGCATCTGAAAGTTGAAACTCGCCCGATTACAACGGTATGTGTATTTTTCCCTAGGCCTCTGTAGTTATTGATTTCGGGTATCAGACTTGCGAAAATTTTGATAGTTTCTCAACCATTCCTTAACTTCAAACTCCCATATCTCGCGAACGGATTGACGAACACGAGAACTTCCTGTTGCATCTGAAATTAGAAACTCGACCGATTACAATGGTGTGTGTTTTTTTTCCCCTAGGCCATTGTAGTTATTAGTTTCGTGTATCAGACTTGCGAAAATTTTGATTGTTTCTCAACCATTCCTTAACTTCAAACTCCCATATCTCGCGAACGGATTGCCGATCTCGGGAAATTCCAATTGCATATGAAAGCAGAAACTCGCCCGATTACAACGGTGTGTTTATTTTTGCCCTAGGCCATAGTAGTTATTGGATTCGAGTATCAGACTTGCGAAAATTTTGATGGTTTCTCAACCATTCCTTAATTTCAAACTCCCATATCTCGCGAACGGATTGACGAACTCGAGAAATTCCTGTTCCATCTGAAAGTAGAAACTCGCCCGATTACGATGGTATGTGTATTTTTCCCTAGGGCTTTGTAGTTATTGATTTCGGGTATCGGACTTGGGAAAATTTTGATGGTTTCTCAACCATTCCTTAATTTCAAACTCCCATATCTCGCGAACGGATTGACGAACTCGAGAAACTCCTGTTGCATCTGAGAGCAGAAACTCGCCCGATTACAACGATATGTGTATTTTTCCCCTAGGCCATTGCGGTTATTGGTTTCGAGTATCAGACTTGCGAAAATTTTGATGGTTTCTCAACCATTTCTTAACTTCAAACTCCCATATCTCGTGAACGGATTGACGAACTCGAGAAATTCCTATTGCATCTGAAAGCAGAAACTCGCCCGATTACAACGGTATGTGTATTTTTGCGCTAGGCCGTAGTAGTTATTGGTTTCGAGTATCAGACTTGCGAAAATTTTGATGGTTTCTCAACCATTCCTTAACTTCAAACTCCCATATCTCGCGAACGGATTGCCGATCTCGGGAAATTCCAATTGCATATGAAAGCAGAAACTCGCCCGATTACAACGGTGTGTTTATTTTTGCCTTAGGCCATAGTAGTTATTTGTTTCGAGTATCATACCAGTGAGAATTTTGATGGTTTCTCAACCATTCCTTAAATTCAAACACCCATATCTCCCGAACGGATTGACGAAGTCGAGAAATTCCTATTGCATCTGAAAACAGAAACTCGCCCGATTACAACGGTATGTGTATTTTTCCCTAGGCCTTTGTAGTTATTGATTTCGGGTATCGGACTTGGGAAAATTTTGATGGTTTCTCAACCATTCCTTAAATTCAAACACCCATATCTCCCGAACGGATTGACGAAGTCGAGAAATTCCTATTGCATCTGAAAACAGAAACTCGCCCGATTACAACGGTATGTGTATTTTTCCCTAGGCCTTTGTAGTTATTGATTTCGGGTATCGGACTTGGGAAAATTTTGATGGTTTCTCAACCATTCCTTTACTTCAAACTCCCATATCTCGCGAACGGATTGCCGATCTCGGGAAATTCCAATTGCATCTGAAAGCAGAAACTCGCCCGATTACAACGGTGTGTGTATTGTTGCCTTAGGCCATAGTAGTTATTGGATTCGAGTATCAGACTTGCGAAAATTTTGATAGTTTCTCAACCATTCCTTAATTTCAAACTCCCATATCTCGCGAACGGATTGACGAACTCGAGAAACTCCTGTTGCATCTGAAAGCAGAAACTCGCCCGATTACAACGATATGTGTATTTTTCCCCTAGGCCATTGTGGTTATTGGTTTGGAGTATCAGACTTGTGAAAATTTTGATGGTTTCTCAACCATTGCTTAACTTCAAACTCCCATATCTCGCGAACGGATTGACGAATTCGAGAAATTCCTATTGCATCTGAAAGCAGAAACACGCCCGATTACAACGGTATGTGTATTTTTGCGCTAGGCCGTAGTAGTTATTGGTTTCGAGTATCAGACTTGCGAAAATTTTGATAGTTTCTCAACCATTCTTTAATTTCAAACTCTCATATCTCGCGAACGGATTGACGAACTCGAGAAATTCCTGTTGCATCTGAAAGTGGAATCTCGACCCATTACAATGGTGTGTGTGTACTATTCCCCTAGGCCATTCCAGTTATTTGTTTCGAGTATCATACCAGCGAAAATTTTGATGGTTTCTCAACCATTCCTTAAATTCAAACTCCCATATCTCCCGAACAGATTGACGAAGTCGAGAAATTTCTATTGCATCTGAAAACAGAGACTCGCCCGATTACAACGGTATGTGTATCTTTCCCTAGGCCTTTGTAGTTATTGATTTCGGGTATCAGACTTGGGAAAATTTTGATGGTTTCTCAACCATTCCTTAACTTCAAACTCCCATATCTCGCGAACGAATTGACGAACTCGAGAATTTCCTGATGCATCTGGAAGAAGAAACTCGCCCGATTACAACGGTATGCGTATTTTTGCCCTAAGCCATAGTAGTTCTTGCATTCGAGTATCAGACTTGCGAAAATTTTGATGGTTTCTCAACCATTCCTTAATTTCAAACTCCCATATCTCGCGAACGCATTGACGAACTCGAGAAATTCGTGTTCCATCTGAAAGTAGAAACTCGCCCGATTACAACGGTATGTGTATTTTTCCTTAGGCCTTTGTAGTTATTGATTTCGGGTATCAGACTTGCGAAAATTTTGATAGTTTCTCAACCATACCTTAACTTCAAACTCCCATATCTCGCGAACGGATCGACGAACTCTAGAAATTCCTGTTGCATCTGAATGTAGAAACTCGCCCGATTACAACGGTATGTGTACTTTTCCCCTAGGCCATTCAAGTTATTGGTTTCGAGTATCAGACCAGCGAAAATTTTGATGGTTTCTCCACCATTCCTTAACTTCAAACTCCCATGTCTCGCGAACGGATTGACGAACACGAGAAATTCCTGTTGCATCTGAAAGGAGAAACTAGCCCGATTACAATGGTATGTGTATTTTTGCCCTAGGCCATAGTAGTTATTGGTTTCGAGAATCGGACTTGCGAAAATTTTGACAGTTTCTCAACCATTCCTTAACTTCAAACACCCATATCTCGCGAACGGATTGACGATCTCGGGAAATTCCAATTGCATCTGAAAGCAGAAACTCGTCCGATTACAACGGTATGCGTATTTTTGCCCTAGGCAATAGTAGTTATTGGTGTCGAGTATCAGACTGGCGAAAATTTTGATGGTTTCTCAACCATTCCTTACCTTCAAATTCCCATATCTCGCGAACGGATTGACGAACTCGAGAAAGTCCTATTGCATCTAAAAGCAGAAACTCGCCCGATTACAACGGTATGTGTATTTTTGCCCCAGGCCGTAGTAGTTATTGGTTTCGAGTGTCGGACTTGCGAAAATTTTGATGGTTTCTCAACCATTCCTTAACTACAAACTCCCATATCTCGCGAACGGATTGACGAACACGAGAAATTCCTGTTGCATCTGAAATTAGAAACTCGCCCGATTACAATGGTGTGTGTTTTTTTTCCCCTAGGCCATTGTAGTTATTAGTTTCGTGTATCAGACTTGCGAAAATTTTGATGGTTTCTCAACCATTCCTTAACTTCAAACTCCCATATCTCGCGAACGGATTGCCGATCTCGGGAAATTCCAATTGCATATGAAAGCAGAAACTCGCCCGATTACAACGGTGTGTTTATTTTTGCCTTAGGCCATAGTAGTTATTGGATTCGAGTATCAGACTTGCGAAAATTTTGATAGTTTCTCAACCATTCCTTAATTTCAAACTCCCATATCTCGCGAACGGATTGACGAACTCGAGAAACTCCTGTTGCATCTGAATGCAGAAACTCGCCCGATTACAACGATATGTGTATTTTTCCCCTAGGCCACTGTGGTTATTGGTTTCGAGTATCAGACTTGCGAAAATTTTGATGGTTTCTCAACCATTTCTTAACTTCAAACTCCCATATCTCGTGAACGGATTGACGAACTCGAGAAATTCCTATTGCATCTGAAAGCAGAAACTCGCCCGATTACAACGGTATGTGTATTTTTGCGCTAGGCCGTAGTAGTTATTGGTTTCGAGTATCAGACTTGCGAAAATTTTGATAGTTTCTGAACCATTCCTTAACTTCAAACTCCCATATCTCGCGAACGGATTGAAGAACTCGAGAAATTCCTGTTGCATCTGAAAGTGGAAACTCGACCCATTACAATGGTGTGTGTACTTTTCCCCTAGGCCATTCCAGTAATTTGTTTCGAGTATCATACCAGCGAGAATTTTGATGGTTTCTCAACCATTCCTTAAATTCAAACACCCATATCTCCCGAACGGATTGACGAAGTCGAGAAATTCCTATTGCATCTGAAAACAGAAACTCGCCCGATTACAACGGTATGTGTATTTTTCCCTAGGCCTTTGTAGTTATTGGTTTCGAGTATCAGACTTGCGAAAATTTTGATGGTTCCTCAACCATTCCTTAACTTCAAACTCCCATATCTCGCGAAGGGATTGATAAACTCCAGAAATTCCTATTGCATCTGAAAGCAGAAACTCGCCCGATTACAACGGTATGCGTATTTTTGCCCTAGGCAATAGTAGTTATTGGTTTCGAGTATCAGACTGGCGAAAATTTTGATAATTTCTCAACCATTCCATAACTTCAAACTCCCATATCTCGCGAACGGATTGACGAACTCGAGAAATTCCTGTTGCATCTGAAAGCAGAAACTCGCCCGATTACAACGGTATGCGTATTTTTGCCCTAGGCAATAGTAGTTATTGGTTTCGAGTATCAGACTTGCGAAAATTTTGATGATTTCTCAACCATTCCTTAACTTCAAACTCCCATATCTCGCGAACGGATTGACGAACTCGAAAAATTCCTGCTGCATCTGAAAGCAGAAACTCGCCCGATTACAACGATATGTGTATTTTTCCCCTAGGCCACTGTGGTTATTGGTTTCGAGTATCAGACTTGCGAAAATTTTGATGGTTTCTCAACCATTTCTTAACTTCAAACTCCCATATCTCGTGAACGGATTGACGAACTCGAGAAATTCCTATTGCATCTGAAAGCAGAAACTCGCCCGATTACAACGGTATGTGTATTTTTGCGCTAGGCCGTAGTAGTTATTGGTTTCGAGTATCAGACTTGCGAAAATTTTGATAGTTTCTGAACCATTCCTTAACTTCAAACTCCCATATCTCGCGAACGGATTGAAGAACTCGAGAAATTCCTGTTGCATCTGAAAGTGGAAACTCGACCCATTACAATGGTGTGTGTACTTTTCCCCTAGGCCATTCCAGTAATTTGTTTCGAGTATCATACCAGCGAGAATTTTGATGGTTTCTCAACCATTCCTTAAATTCAAACACCCATATCTCCCGAACGGATTGACGAAGTCGAGAAATTCCTATTGCATCTGAAAACAGAAACTCGCCCGATTACAACGGTATGTGTATTTTTCCCTAGGCCTTTGTAGTTATTGATTTCGGGTATCGGACTTGGGAAAATTTTGATGGTTTCTCAACCATTCCTTAATTTCAAACTCCCATATCTCGCGAACGAATTGACGAACTCGAGAATTTCCTGATGCATCTGGAAGAAGAAACTCGCCCGATTACAACGGTATGTGTATTTTTCCTCTAGGCCATTGTGGTTATTGGTTTCGAGTATCAGACTTGCGAAAATTTTGATGGTTTCTCAACCATTCCTTAACTACAAACTCCCATATCACGCGAACGGATTGACGAACTCGAGAAATTCCTATTGCATCTGAAAGCAGAAACTCGCCCGATTACAACGGTATGTGTATTTTTGCCCTAGGCCATTGTAGTTATTGGTTTCGAGTATCAGACTTGCGAAAATTTTGATGGTTCCTCAACCATTCCTTAACTTCAAACTCCCATATCTCGCGAAGGGATTGATAAACTCCAGAAATTCCTATTGCATCTGAAAGCAGAAACTCGCCCGATTACAACGGTATGCGTATTTTTGCCCTAGGCAATAGTAGTTATTGGTTTCGAGTATCAGACTGGCGAAAATTTTGATAATTTCTCAACCATTCCATAACTTCAAACTCCCATATCTCGCGAACGGATTGACGAACTCGAGAAATTCCTGTTGCATCTGAAAGCAGAAACTCGCCCGATTACAACGGTATGCGTATTTTTGCCCTAGGCAATAGTAGTTATTGGTTTCGAGTATCAGACTTGCGAAAATTTTGATGATTTCTCAACCATTCCTTAACTTCAAACTCCCATATCTCGCGAACGGATTGACGAACTCGAAAAATTCCTGCTGCATCTGAAAGCAGAAACTCGCCCGATTACAACGGTATGTGTATTTTTGCCCTAGGCCATTGTAGTTATTGGTTTCGAGTATCAGACTTGCGAAAATTTTGATGGTTTCTCAACCATTCCTTAACTTCAAACTCCCATATCTCCCAAACGGATTGACGAACTCGAGAAATTCCTATTGCATCTGCAAGCAGAAACTC
Source organism: Ptiloglossa arizonensis (assembly GCF_051014685.1). Lineage (NCBI taxonomy): Eukaryota > Metazoa > Arthropoda > Insecta > Hymenoptera > Colletidae > Ptiloglossa > Ptiloglossa arizonensis. The sequence continues at coordinate 185,907 of NW_027478782.1, read as the reverse complement.
GCCCGATTTCAAGGGTAAGTGTACTTTTCCCCTAGGCCAATCCAGTTATTGGTTTCGGTGTATCAGATCAGCGAAAATTTTGGTGGTTTCTCAACCATTCTTTAACTTCAAACTCCCATATCTCGCGAACGGATTGACGAACTCGAGAAATTCCTATTGCATCTGAAAGCAGAAACTCGCCCGATTACAACGGTATGTGTATTTTTCCCCTAGGCCATGGTAGTTATTGGTTTCGAGTATCAGACTTGCGCAAATTTTGATGGTTTCTCAAGCGCTCCTTAACTTCAAACTCCCATATCTCGCGAACGGACTAACGAACTCCAGAAATTCCTGCTGCATCTGAAAGTTGAAACTCGCCCGATTACAACGGTATGTGTATTTTTCCCTAGGCCTCTGTAGTTATTGATTTCGGGTATCAGACTTGCGAAAATTTTGATAGTTTCTCAACCATTCCTTAACTTCAAACTCCCATATCTCGCGAACGAATTGACGAACTCGAGAATTTCCTGATGCATCTGGAAGAAGAAACTCGACCGATTACAATGGTGTGTGTTTTTTTTCCCCTAGGCCATTGTAGTTATTAGTTTCGTGTATCAGACTTGCGAAAATTTTGATGGTTTCTCAACCATTCCTTAACTTCAAACTCCCATATCTCGCGAACGGATTGCCGATCTCGGGAAATTCCAATTGCATATGAAAGCAGAAACTCGCCCGATTACAACGGTGTGTTTATTTTTGCCCTAGGCCATAGTAGTTATTGGATTCGAGTATCAGACTTGCGAAAATTTTGATGGTTTCTCAACCATTCCTTAATTTCAAACTCCCATATCTCGCGAACGGATTGACGAACTCGAGAAATTCCTGTTCCATCTGAAAGTAGAAACTCGCCCGATTACAACGGTATGTGTATTTTTCCCTAGGGCTTTGTAGTTTTTGATTTCGGGTATCAGACTTGCGAAAATTTTGATAGTTTCTCAACCATTCCTTAATTTCAAACTCCCATATCTCGCGAACGGATTGACGAACTCGAGAAACTCCTGTTGCATCTGAAAGCAGAAACTCGCCCGATTACAACGATATGTGTATTTTTCCCCTAGGCCATTGTGGTTATTGGTTTCGAGTATCAGACTTGCGAAAATTTTGATGGTTTCTCAACCATTCCTTAATTTCAAACTCCCATATCTCGCGAACGGATTGACGAACTCGAGAAATTCCTGTTCCATCTGAAAGTAGAAACTCGCCCGATTACAACGGTATGTGTATTTTTCCCTAGGGCTTTGTAGTTATTGATTTCGGGTATCAGACTTGCGAAAATTTTGATAGTTTCTCAACCATTCCTTAATTTCAAACTCCCATATCTCGCGAACGGATTGACGAACTCGAGAAACTCCTGTTGCATCTGAAAGCAGAAACTCGCCCGATTACAACGATATGTGTATTTTTCCCCTAGGCCATTGTGGTTATTGGTTTCGAGTATCAGACTTGCGAAAATTTTGATGGTTTCTCAACCATTCCTTAACTTCAAACTCCCATATCTCGCGAACGGATTGCCGATCTCGGGAAATTCCAATTGCATATGAAAGCAGAAACTCGCCCGATTACAACGGTGTGTTTATTGTTGCCTTAGGCCATAGTAGTTATTTGTTTCGAGTATCATACCAGTGAGAATTTTGATGGTTTCTCAACCATTCCTTAAATTCAAACACCCATATCTCCCGAAAGGATTGACGAAGTCGAGAAATTCCTATTGCATCTGAAAACAGAAACTCGCCCGATTACAACGGTATGTGTATTTTTCCCTAGGCCTTTGTAGTTATTGATTTCGGGTATCGGACTTGGGAAAATTTTGATGGTTTCTCAACCACTCCTTAACTTCAAACTCCCATATCTCGCGAACGGATTGCCGATCTCGGGAAATTCCAATTGCATCTGAAAGCAGAAACTCGCCCGATTACAACGGTGTGTGTATTGTTGCCTTAGGCCATAGTAGTTATTGGATTCGAGTATCAGACTTGCGAAAATTTTGATAGTTTCTCAACCATTCCTTAATTTCAAACTCCCATATCTCGCGAACGGATTGACGAACTCGAGAAACTCCTGTTGCATCTGAAAGCAGAAACTCGCCCGATTACAACGATATGTGTATTTTTCCCCTAGGCCATTGTGGTTATTGGTTTGGAGTATCAGACTTGTGAAAATTTTGATGGTTTCTCAACCATTGCTTATCTTCAAACTCCCATATCTCGCGAACGGATTGACGAATTCGAGAAATTCCTATTGCATCTGAAAGCAAAAACACGCCCGATTACAACGGTATGTGTATTTTTGCGCTAGGCCGTAGTAGTTATTGGTTTCGAGTATCAGACTTGCGAAAATTTTGATAGTTTCTCAACCATTCTTTAATTTCAAACTCTCATATCTCGCGAACGGATTGACGAACTCGAGAAATTCCTGTTGCATCTGAAAGTGGAATCTCGACCCATTACAATGGTGTGTGTGTACTATTCCCCTAGGCCATTCCAGTTATTTGTTTCGAGTATCATACCAGCGAAAATTTTGATGGTTTCTCAACCATTCCTTAAATTCAAACTCCCATATCTCCCGAACAGATTGACGAAGTCGAGAAATTTCTATTGCATCTGAAAACAGAGACTCGCCCGATTACAACGGTATGTGTATCTTTCCCTAGGCCTTTGTAGTTATTGATTTCGGGTATCAGACTTGGGAAAATTTTGATGGTTTCTCAACCATTCCTTAACTTCAAACTCCCATATCTCGCGAACGAATTGACGAACTCGAGAATTTCCTGATGCATCTGGAAGAAGAAACTCGCCCGATTACAACGGTATGCGTATTTTTGCCCTAAGCCATAGTAGTTCTTGCATTCGAGTATCAGACTTGCGAAAATTTTGATGGTTTCTCAACCATTCCTTAATTTCAAACTCCCATATCTCGCGAACGCATTGACGAACTCGAGAAATTCCTGTTCCATCTGAAAGTAGAAACTCGCCCGATTACAACGGTATGTGTATTTTTCCTTAGGCCTTTGTAGTTATTGATTTCGGGTATCAGACTTGCGAAAATTTTGATAGTTTCTCAACCATACCTTAACTTCAAACTCCCATATCTCGCGAACGGATCGACGAACTCTAGAAATTCCTGTTGCATCTGAATGTAGAAACTCGCCCGATTACAACGGTATGTGTACTTTTCCCCTAGGCCATTCAAGTTATTGGTTTCGAGTATCAGACCAGCGAAAATTTTGATGGTTTCTCCACCATTCCTTAACTTCAAGCTCCCATGTCTCGCGAACGGATTGACGAACACGAGAAATTCCTGTTGCATCTGAAAGGAGAAACTAGCCCGATTACAATGGTATGTGTATTTTTGCCCTAGGCCATAGTAGTTATTGGTTTCGAGAATCGGACTTGCGAAAATTTTGACGGTTTCTCAACCATTCCTTAACTTCAAACACCCATATCTCGCGAACGGATTGACGATCTCGGGAAATTCCAATTGCATCTGAAAGCAGAAACTCGTCCGATTACAACGGTATGCGTATTTTTGCCCTAGGCAATAGTAGTTATTGGTGTCGAGTATCAGACTGGCGAAAATTTTGATGGTTTCTCAACCATTCCTTACCTTCAAATTCCCATATCTCGCGAACGGATTGACGAACTCGAGAAAGTCCTATTGCATCTAAAAGCAGAAACTCGCCCGATTACAACGGTATGTGTATTTTTGCCCCAGGCCGTAGTAGTTATTGGTTTCGAGTGTCGGACTTGCGAAAATTTTGATGGTTTCTCAACCATTCCTTAACTACAAACTCCCATATCTCGCGAACGGATTGACGAACACGAGAAATTCCTGTTGCATCTGAAATTAGAAACTCGCCCGATTACAATGGTGTGTGTTTTTTTTCCCCTAGGCCATTGTAGTTATTAGTTTCGTGTATCAGACTTGCGAAAATTTTGATGGTTTCTCAACCATTCCTTAACTTCAAACTCCCATATCTCGCGAACGGATTGCCGATCTCGGGAAATTCCAATTGCATATGAAAGCAGAAACTCGCCCGATTACAACGGTGTGTTTATTTTTGCCTTAGGCCATAGTAGTTATTGGATTCGAGTATCAGACTTGCGAAAATTTTGATAGTTTCTCAACCATTCCTTAATTTCAAACTCCCATATCTCGCGAACGGATTGACGAACTCGAGAAACTCCTGTTGCATCTGAAAGCAGAAACTCGCCCGATTACAACGATATGTGTATTTTTCCCCTAGGCCACTGTGGTTATTGGTTTCGAGTATCAGACTTGCGAAAATTTTGATGGTTTCTCAACCATTTCTTAATTTCAAACTCCCATATCTCGTGAACGGATTGACGAACTCGAGAAATTCCTATTGCATCTGAAAGCAGAAACTCGCCCGATTACAACGGTATGTGTATTTTTGCGCTAGGCCGTAGTAGTTATTGGTTTCGAGTATCAGACTTGCGAAAATTTTGATAGTTTCTGAACCATTCCTTAACTTCAAACTCCCATATCTCGCGAACGGATTGAAGAACTCGAGAAATTCCTGTTGCATCTGAAAGCGGAAACTCGACCCATTACAATGGTGTGTGTACTTTTCCCCTAGGCCATTCCAGTTATTTGTTTCGAGTATCATACCAGCGAGAATTTTGATGGTTTCTCAACCATTCCTTAAATTCAAACACCCATATCTCCCGAACGGATTGACGAAGTCGAGAAATTCCTATTGCATCTGAAAACAGAAACTCGCCCGATTACAACGGTATGTGTATTTTTCCCTAGGCCTTTGTAGTTATTGATTTCGGGTATCGGACTTGGGAAAATTTTGATGGTTTCTCAACCATTCCTTAACTTCAAACTCCCATATCTCGCGAACGAATTGACGAACACGAGAAATTCCTGTTGCATCTGAAATTAGAAACTCGCCCGATTACAATGGTGTTTGTTTTTTTTCCCCTAGGCCATTGTAGTTATTAGTTTCGTGTATCAGACTTGCGAAAATTTTGATGGTTTCTCAACCATTCCTTAACTTCAAACTCCCATATCTCGCGAACGGATTGCCGATCTCGGGAAATTCCAATTGCATCTGAAAGCAGAAACTCGCCCGATTACAACGGTGTGTGTATTGTTGCCTTAGGCCATAGTAGTTATTGGATTCGAGTATCAGACTTGCGAAAATTTTGATAGTTTCTCAACCATTCCTTAATTTCAAACTCCCATATCTCGCGAACGGATTGACGAACTCGAGAAACTCCTGTTGCATCTGAAAGCAGAAACTCGCCCGATTACATCGATATGTGTATTTTTCCCCTAGGCCATTGTGGTTATTGGTTTCGAGTATCAGACTTGTGAAAATTTTGATGGTTTCTCAACCATTTCTTAACTTCAAACTCCCATATCTCGCGAACGGATTGACGAATTCGAGAAATTCCTATTGCATCTGAAAGCAGAAACACGCCCGATTACAACGGTATGTGTATTTTTGCGCTAGGCCGTAGTAGTTATTGGTTTCGAGTATCAGACTTGCGAAAATTTTGATAGTTTCTCAACCATTCTTTAATTTCAAACTCTCATATCTCGCGAACGGATTGACGAACTCGAGAAATTCCTGTTGCATCTGAAAGTGGAATCTCGACCCATTACAATGGTGTGTGTGTACTTTTCCCCTAGGCCATTCCAGTTATTTGTTTCGAGTATCATACCAGCGAAAATTTTGATGGTTTCTCAACCATTCCTTAAATTCAAACTCCCATATCTCCCGAACGGATTGACGAAGTCGAGAAATTTCTGTTGCATCTGAAAACAGAGACTCGCCCGATTACAACGGTATGTGTATTTTTCCCTAGGCCTTTGTAGTTATTGATTTCGGGTATCAGACTTGGGAAAATTTTGATGGTTTCTCAACCATTCCTTAACTTCAAACTCCCATATCTCGCGAACGAATTGACGAACTCGAGAATTTCCTGATGCATCTGGAAGAAGAAACTCGCCCGATTACAACGGTATGTGTATTTTTCCTCTAGGCCATTGTGGTTATTGGTTTCGAGTATCAGACTTGCGAAAATTTTGATGGTTTCTCAACCATTCCTTAACTACAAACTCCCATATCACGCGAACGGATTGACGAACTCGAGAAATTCCTATTGCATCTGAAAGCAGAAACTCGCCCGATTACAACGGTGTGTTTATTTTTGCCTTAGGCCATAGTAGTTATTGGATTCGAGTATCAGACTTGCGAAAATTTTGATAGTTTCTCAACCATTCCTTAATTTCAAACTCCCATATCTCGCGAACGGATTGACGAACTCGAGAAACTCCTGTTGCATCTGAAAGCAGAAACTCGCCCGATTACAACGATATGTGTATTTTTCCCCTAGGCCACTGTGGTTATTGGTTTCGAGTATCAGACTTGCGAAAATTTTGATGGTTTCTCAACCATTTCTTAATTTCAAACTCCCATATCTCGTGAACGGATTGACGAACTCGAGAAATTCCTATTGCATCTGAAAGCAGAAACTCGCCCGATTACAACGGTATGTGTATTTTTGCGCTAGGCCGTAGTAGTTATTGGTTTCGAGTATCAGACTTGCGAAAATTTTGATAGATTCTGAACCATTCCTTAACTTCAAACTCCCATATCTCGCGAACGGATTGAAGAACTCGAGAAATTCCTGTTGCATCTGAAAGCGGAAACTCGACCCATTACAATGGTGTGTGTACTTTTCCCCTAGGCCATTCCAGTTATTTGTTTCGAGTATCATACCAGCGAGAATTTTGATGGTTTCTCAACCATTCCTTAAATTCAAACACCCATATCTCCCGAACGGATTGACGAAGTCGAGAAATTCCTATTGCATCTGAAAACAGAAACTCGCCCGATTACAACGGTATGTGTATTTTTCCCTAGGCCTTTGTAGTTATTGATTTCGGGTATCGGACTTGGGAAAATTTTGATGGTTTCTCAACCATTTCTTAACTTCAAACTCCCATATCTCGCGAACGAATTGACGAACACGAGAAATTCCTGTTGCATCTGAAATTAGAAACTCGCCCGATTACAATGGTGTTTGTTTTTTTTCCCCTAGGCCATTGTAGTTATTAGTTTCGTGTATCAGACTTGCGAAAATTTTGATGGTTTCTCAACCATTCCTTAACTTCAAACTCCCATATCTCGCGAACGGATTGCCGATCTCGGGAAATTCCAATTGCATCTGAAAGCAGAAACTCGCCCGATTACAACGGTGTGTGTATTGTTGCCTTAGGCCATAGTAGTTATTGGATTCGAGTATCAGACTTGCGAAAATTTTGATAGTTTCTCAACCATTCCTTAATTTCAAACTCCCATATCTCGCGAACGGATTGACGAACTCGAGAAACTCCTGTTGCATCTGAAAGCAGAAACTCGCCCGATTACATCGATATGTGTATTTTTCCCCTAGGCCATTGTGGTTATTGGTTTCGAGTATCAGACTTGTGAAAATTTTGATGGTTTCTCAACCATTTCTTAACTTCAAACTCCCATATCTCGCGAACGGATTGACGAATTCGAGAAATTCCTATTGCATCTGAAAGCAGAAACACGCCCGATTACAACGGTATGTGTATTTTTGCGCTAGGCCGTAGTAGTTATTGGTTTCGAGTATCAGACTTGCGAAAATTTTGATAGTTTCTCAACCATTCTTTAATTTCAAACTCTCATATCTCGCGAACGGATTGACGAACTCGAGAAATTCCTGTTGCATCTGAAAGTGGAATCTCGACCCATTACAATGGTGTGTGTGTACTTTTCCCCTAGGCCATTCCAGTTATTTGTTTCGAGTATCATACCAGCGAAAATTTTGATGGTTTCTCAACCATTCCTTAAATTCAAACTCCCATATCTCCCGAACGGATTGACGAAGTCGAGAAATTTCTGTTGCATCTGAAAACAGAGACTCGCCCGATTACAACGGTATGTGTATTTTTCCCTAGGCCTTTGTAGTTATTGATTTCGGGTATCAGACTTGGGAAAATTTTGATGGTTTCTCAACCATTCCTTAACTTCAAACTCCCATATCTCGCGAACGAATTGACGAACTCGAGAATTTCCTGATGCATCTGGAAGAAGAAACTCGCCCGATTACAACGGTATGTGTATTCTTCCTCTAGGCCATTGTGGTTATTGGTTTCGAGTATCAGACTTGCGAAAATTTTGATGGTTTCTCAACCATTCCTTAACTACAAACTCCCATATCACGCGAACGGATTGACGAACTCGAGAAATTCCTATTGCATCTGAAAGCAGAAACTCGCCCGATTACAACGGTATGTGTATTTTTGCCCTAGGCCATTGTAGTTATTGGTTTCGAGTATCAGACTTGCGAAAATTTTGATGGTTCCTCAACCATTCCTTAACTTCAAACTCCCATATCTCGCGAAGGGATTGATAAACTCCAGAAATTCCTATTGCATCTGAAAGCAGAAACTCGCCCGATTACAACGGTATGCGTATTTTTGCCCTAGGCAATAGTAGTTATTGGTTTCGAGTATCAGACTGGCGAAAATTTTGATAATTTCTCAACCATTCCATAACTTCAAACTCCCATATCTCGCGAACGGATTGACGAACTCGAGAAATTCCTGTTGCATCTGAAAGCAGAAACTCGCCCGATTACAACGGTATGCGTATTTTTGCCCTAGGCAATAGTAGTTATTGGTTTCGAGTATCAGACTTGCGAAAATTTTGATGATTTCTCAACCATTCCTTAACTTCAAACTCCCATATCTCGCGAACGGATTGACGAACTCGAAAAATTCCTGCTGCATCTGAAAGCAGAAACTCGCCCGATTACAACGGTATGTATATTTTTGCCCTAGGCCATTGTAGTTATTGGTTTCGAGTATCAGACTTGCGAAAATTTTGATGGTTTCTCAACCATTCCTTAACTTCAAACTCCCATATCTCCCAAACGGATTGACGAACTCGAGAAATTCCTATTGCATCTGAAAACAGAGATTCGCCCGATTACAACGGTATGTGCATTTTTCCATAGGCCATTGTAGTTATTGATTTCGGGTATCAGACTTGGGAAAATTTTGATGGTTTCTCAACCATTCCTTAACTTCAAACTCCCATATCTCGCGAACGAATTGACGAACTCGAGAATTTCCTGATGCATCTGGAAGAAGAAACTCGCCCGATTACAACGGTATGTGTATTTTTCCCCTAGGCCATTGTGGTTATTGGTTTCGAGTATCAGACTTGCGAGAATTTTGATGGTTTCTCAACCATTCCTTAACTTCAAACTCCCATATCTCGCGAACGGATTGCCGATCTCGGGAAATTCCAATTGCATATGAAAGCAGAAACTCGCCCGATTACAACGGTGTGTTTATTTTTGCCCTAGGCCATAGTAGTTATTGGATTCGAGTATCAGACTTGCGAAAATTTTGATGGTTTCTCAACCATTCCTTAATTTCAAACTCCCATATCTCGCGAACGGATTGACGAACTCGAGAAATTCCTGTTCCATCTGAAAGTAGAAACTCGCCCGATTACAACGGTATGTGTATTTTTCCCTAGGCCTTTGTAGTTATTGATTTCGGGTATCAGACTTGCGAAAATTTTGATAGTTTCTCAACCATTCCTTAACTTCAAACTCCCATATCTCGCGAACGGATTGACGAACTCTAGAAATTCCTGTTGCATCTGAATGTAGAAACTCGCCCGATTACAACGGTATGTGTACTTTTCCCCTAGGCCATTCAAGTTATTGGTTTCGAGTATCAGACCAGCGAAAATTTTGATGGTTTCTCCACCATTCCTTAACTTCAAACTCCGATGTCTCGCGAACGGATTGACGAACACGAGAAATTCCTGTTGCATCTGAAAGGAGAAACTAGCCCGATTACAACGGTATGTGTATTTTTGCCCTAGGCCATAGTAGTTATTGGTTTCGAGTATCAGACTTGCGAAAATTTTGATGGTTTCTCAACCATTCCATAACTACAAACTCCCATATCTCGCGACCGGATTGACGAATACGCGAAATTCCTGTTGCATCTGAAATTAGAAGCTCGCCCGATTACAGTGCTGTGTGCTTTTTTCCCCTAGGCCATGGTAGTTATTAGTTTCGTGTATCAGACTTGCGAAAATTTTGATGGTTTCTCAACCATTCTTTAACTTCAAACTCCCATATCTCGCGAACGGATTGCCGATCTCGGGAAATTCCAATTGCATATGAAAGTAGAAACTCGCCCGAATACAACGGTGTGTTTATTTTTGCCTTAGGCCATAGTAGTTATTGGATTCGAGTATCAGACTTGCGAAAATTTTGATAGTTTCTCAACCATTCCTAAATTTCAAACTCCCATATCTCGCGAACGGATTGACGAACTCGAGAAACTCCTGTTGCATCTGAAAGCAGAAACTCGCCCGTTTACAACGATATGTGTATTTTTCCCCTAGGCCATTGTGGTTATTGGTTTCGAGTATCAGACTTGCGAAAATTTTGATGGTTTCTCAACCATTTCTTAACTTCAAACTCCCATATCTCGCGAACGGATTGACGAAGTCGAGAAATTCCTATTGCATCTGAAAACAGATATTCGCCCGATTACAACGGTATGTGCATTTTTCCATAGGCCATTGTAGTTATTGATTTCGGGTATCAGACTTGGGAAAATTTTGATGGTTTCTCAACCATTCCTTAACTTCAAACTCCCATATCTCGCGAACGAATTGACGAACTCGAGAATTTCCTGATGCATCTGGAAGAAGAAACTCGCCCGATTACAACGGTATGTGTATTTTTCCCCTAGGCCATTGTGGTTATTGGTTTCGAGTATCAGACTTGCGAAAATTTTGATAGTTTCTCAACCATTCCTTAACTTCAAACTCCCATATATCCCAAACGGATTGACGAACTCGAGAAATTCCTATTGCATCTGCAAGCAGAAACTCGCCCGATTACAACGGTATGTGTATTTTTCCCCTAGTCCTTTGTAGTTATTGGTTTCGGGTATCAGACTTGCGAAAATTTTGATGGTTTCTCAACCATTCCTTAACTTCAAACTCCCATATCTCGCGAACGGATTGACGAACTCGAGAAATTCCTGTTGCATCTGAATGTAGAAACTCGCCCGATTACAACGGTATGTGTACTTTTCCCCTAGGCCATTCGTGTTATTTGTTTCGAGTATCATACCAGCGAAAATTTTGATGGTTTCTCAACCATTCCTTAACTTCAAACTCCCATATCTCGCGAACGAATTGACGAACTCGAGAATTTCCTGATGCATCTGGAAGAAGAAACTCGCCCGATTACAACGGTATGTGTATTTTTCCCCTAGGCCATGGTAGTTATTGGTTTCGAGTATCAGACTTGCGCAAATTTTGATGGTTTCTCAAGCGCTCCTTAACTTCAAACTCCCATATCTCGCGAACGGATTGTCGAACTCGAGAAATTCCTGTTGCATCTTAAAGCAGAAAGTAGCCCGATTACAACGGTATGCGTATTTTTGCCCTAGGCCATAGTAGTTATTGGTTTCGAGTATCAGACTTGCGAAAATTTTGATGGTTTCTCAACCATTCCATAACTACAAACTCCCATATCTCGCGAACGGATTGACGAATACGCGAAATTCCTGTTGCATCTGAAATTAGAAGCTCGCCCGATTACAGTGCTGTGTGCTTTTTTCCCCTAGGCCATGGTAGTTATTAGTTTCGTGTATCAGACTTGCGAAAATTTTGATGGTTTCTCAACCATTCTTTAACTTCAAACTCCCATATCTCGCGAACGGATTGACGAACTCGAGAAACTCCTGTTGCATCTGAAAGCAGAAACTCGCCCGTTTACAACGATGTGTGTATTTTTCCCCTAGTCCTTTGTAGTTATTGGTTTCGGGTATCAGACTTGCGAAAATTTTGATGGTTTCTCAACCATTCCTTAACTTCAAACTCCCATATCTCGCGAACGGAATGTCGAACTCGAGAAATTCCTGTTGCATCTTAAAGCAGAAAGTAGCCCGATTACAACGGTATGCGTATTTTTGCCCTAGGCAATAGTAGTTATTGGTTTCGAGTATCAGACTTGCGAAAATTTTGATGGTTACTCAACCATTCCTTAAGTTCAAACTCCCATATCTCGCGAACGGATTGACGAACTCGAGAAATGCCTGTTGCATCTGAAAGCCGAAACTCGCCCGATTACAACGGTATGCGTATTTTTGCCCTACGCCATAGTTGTTATTGGTTTCGAGTATCAGACTTGCGAAAATTTTGATGGTTTCTCAACCATTCCGTAACTTCAAACTCCCATATCTCGCGAACGGATTGACGAGCTCGAGAAATTCCTGTTGCATCTGAAAGTAGAAACTCGCCCGATTACAACGGTATGTGTATTTTTCCCCTAGGCCTTCGTAGTTATTGGTTTCGGGTATCAGACTTGCGAAATTTTGATGGTTTGTCAACCATTCCCTAACTTCAAACGCCCATATCTCGCGAAAGGATTGACGAACTCGAGAAATTCCTGTTGCATCTGAAAGTAGAAACTCGCCCGATTACAACGGTATGTGTATTTTTCCCCTAGGCCTTTGTAGTTATTGGTTTCGAGAGTCAGACTTGCAAAAATTTTGATGGTATCTCAAGCGCTCCTTAACTTCGAACTCCCATATCTCGCGAACGGACTAACGAACTCGAGAAATTCCTGTTGCATCTGAATGTAGGAACTCGACCCATTACAACGGTATGCGTATTTTTCCCCTAGGCCTTTGTAGTTATTGGTTTCGGGTATCAAACTTGCGAAAATTTTCATGGTTTATCAACCATTCCTTAACTTCAAACACCCATACCTCGCGAACGGATTGACGAACTCGAGAAGTTCCTGTTGCATCTGATAGCAGAGACTCGCCCGATTACAATGGTATGTGTATTTTTGCCCTAGGCCATAGTAGTTATTAGTTTCGAGAGTCAGACTTGCAAAAATTTTGATGGTTTCTCAACCATTCCTTAATTTCAAACCCCCATATCTCGCGAACGGATTGACGAACTCGAGAAGTTCCTGTTGCATCTGATAGCAGAGACTCGCCCGATTACAATGGTATGTGTATTTTTGCCCTAGGCCATAGTAGTTATTAGTTTCGAGAGTCAGACTTGCAAAAATTTTGATGGTATCTCAAGCGCTCCTTAACTTCGAACTCCCATATCTCGCGAACGGACTAACGAACTCGAGAAATTCCTGTTGCATCTGAATGTAGGAACTCGACCCATTACAACGGTATGCGTATTTTTCCCCTAGGCCTTTGTAGTTATTGGTTTCGGGTATCAAACTTGCGAAAATTTTCATGGTTTATCAACCATTCCTTAACTTCAAACACCCATACCTCGCGAACGGATTGACGAACTCCAGAAATTCCTGCTGCGTCTGAAAGCAGAAACTTGCCCGATTACAACGGTATGTGTATTTTTGCCTTAGGCAATAGTAGTTATTGGTTTCGAGTATCAGACTTGCGAAAATTTTGATGGTTACTCAACCATTCCTTAAGTTCAAACTCCCATATCTCGCGAACGGATTGACGAACTCGAGAAATGCCTGTTGCATCTGAAAGCCGAAACTCGCCCGATTACAACGGTATGCGTATTTTTGCCCTACGCCATAGTTGTTATTGGTTTCGAGTATCAGACTTGCGAAAATTTTGATGGTTTCTCAACCATTCCGTAACTTCAAACTCCCATATCTCGCGAACGGATTGACGAGCTCGAGAAATTCCTGTTGCATCTGAAAGTAGAAACTCGCCCGATTACAACGGTATGTGTATTTTTCCCCTAGGCCTTCGTAGTTATTGGTTTCGGGTATCAGACTTGCGAAATTTTGATGGTTTGTCAACCATTCCCTAACTTCAAACGCCCATATCTCGCGAAAGGATTGACGAACTCGAGAAATTCCTGTTGCATCTGAAAGTAGAAACTCGCCCGATTACAACGGTATGTGTATTTTTCCCCTAGGCCTTTGTAGTTATTGGTTTCGGGTATCAGACTTGCGAAAATTTTGATGGTTTCTCAACCATTCCTTAACTTCAAACTCCCATATCTCGCGAACGGATTGACGAACTCGAGAAATTCCTGCTGCATCTGAAAGCAGAGACTCGCCCGATTACATTGGTATGTGTATTTTTGCCCTACGCCATAGTAGTTATTGTTTTCGAGTATCAGACTTGCGAAAATTTTGATGGTTTTTCAACCATTCGTTACATTCAAACTCCCATATCTCGCGAACGGATTGACGAACTCGAGAAATTCCAGTTGCATCTGAAAGCAGAAACTCGCCCGATTTCAAGGATAAGTGTACTTTTCCCCTAGGCCAATCCAGTTATTGGTTTCGAGTATCAGACTTGCGAAAATTTTGATGGTTTCTCAACCATTCCTTAACTTCAAACTCCCATATCTCCCAAACGGATTGACGAACTCGAGAAATTCCTGTTGCATCTGAAAGCAGAAACTCGCCCGATTACAACGGTATGTGTATTTTTCCCCTAGGCCTTCGTAGTTATTGGTTTCGGGTATCAGACTTGCGAAATTTTGATGGTTTGTCAACCATTCCGTAACTTCAAACTCCCATATCTCGCGAACGGATTGACGAACTCGAGAAATTCCTGTTGCATCTGAAAGTAGAAACTCGACCCATTACAATGGTGTGTGTACTTTTCTCCTAGGCCATGAAGTTATTGTTTTCCAGTATCAGACCAGCGAAAATTTTGGTGGTTTTTCAACCTTTCCTTAACTTCAAACTCCCATATCTCGCGAACGGATTGACGAACTCGAGAAATTCCTGCAGCATCTGAAAGTAGAAACTCGCTCGGTTACAAAGGTATGTGTATTTTTTCCCCTCGGCCTTTGTAGTTATTTGTTGAGGGTATCAGACTTGCGAAAATTTTGATGGTTTCTCAAGCATTCCTTAACTTCAAACTCCCATATCTCGCGAACGGATTGACGAACTCGAAATATTCCTGTTGCATCTGAAAGTAGAAACTCGTCCCATTACAATGGTGTGTGTACTTTTCTCCTAGGCCATCCAGTTATTGTTTTCGAGTATCAGACCAGCGAAAATTTTGATGGTTTCTCATCCATTCCTTAACGTCAAACTCCCATATCTCGCGAACGGATTGACGAACGCGAGAAATTCCTATTGCATCTGAAAGTGGAAACTCGCCCGATTACAACGGTATGTGTATTTTTCCCCTAGGCCTTTGTAGTTATTGGTTTCGCGTATCAGACTTGCGAAAATTTTGATGGTTTCTCAACCATTCCTTAACTTCAAACTCCCATATCTCGCGAACGGATTGACGAACTCGAGAAATTCCTGCTGCATCTGAAAGCAGAGACTCGCCCGATTACAATGGTATGTGTATTTTTGCCCTACGCCATAGTAGTTATTGTTTTCGAGTATCAGACTTGCGAAAATTTTGATGGTTTTTCAACCATTCGTTACATTCAAACTCCCATATCTCGCGAACGGATTGACGAACTCGAGAAATTCCTGTTGCATCTGAAAGCAGAAACTCGCCCGATTTCAAGGATAAGTGTACTTTTCCCCTAGGCCAATCCAGTTATTGGTTTCGAGTATCAGACTTGCGAAAATTTTGATGGTTTCTCAACCATTCCTTAACTTCAAACTCCCATATCTCCCAAACGGATTGACGAACTCGAGAAATTCCTATTGCATCTGAAAGCAGAAACTCGCCCGATTACAACGGTATGTGTATTTCTCCCCTAGGCCTTCGTAGTTATTGGTTTCGGGTATCAGACTTGCGAAATTTTTATGGTTTGTCAACCATTCCGTAACTTCAAACTCCCATATCTCGCGAACGGATTGACGAACTCGAGAAATTCCTGTTGCATCTGAAAGTAGAAACTCGACCCATTACAATGGTGTGTGTACTTTTCTCCTAGGCCATCCAGTTATTGTTTTCCAGTATCAGAGCAGCGAAAATTTTGATGGTTTCTCATCCATTCCTTAACGTCAAACTCCCATATCTCGCGAACGGATTGACGAACGCGAGAAATTCCTGTTGCATCTGAAAGTAGAAACTCGCCCCATTACAATGGTGTGTGTACTTTTCCCGTAAGCCATTCCAGTTATTGGTTTCGAGTATCAGATCAGCGAAAATTTTGGTGGTTTCTCAACCTTTCCTTAACTTCAAACTCCCATATCTCGCGAACGGATTGACGAACTCGAGAAATTTCTGTTGCATCTGAAAGTAGAAACTCGCCCGATTACAATGGTGTTTGTACTTTTCCCCTCGGCCTGTGTAGTTATTGGTTGCGGGTATCAGACTTGCGGAAATTTTGATGGTTTCTCAAGCATTCCTTAACTTCAAACTCCCATATCTCGCGAACGGATTGACGAACTCGCAATATTCCTGTTGCATCTGAAAGTAGAAACTCGACCCATTACAATGGTGTGTGTACTTTTCTCCTAGGCCATCCAGTTATTGTTTTCGAGTATCAGACCAGCGAAAATTTTGATGGTTTCTCATCCATTCCTTAACGTCAAACTCCCATATCTCGCGAACGGATTGACGAACGCGAGAAATTCCTGTTGCATCTGAAAGTAGAAACTCGCCCCATTACAATGGTGTGTGTACTTTTCCCGTAAGCCATTCCAGTTATTGGTTTCGAGTATCAGATCAGCGAAAATTTTGGTGGTTTCTCAACCTTTCCTTAACTTCAAACTCCCATATCTCGCGAACGGATTGACGAAGTCGAGAAATTCCTGCAGCATCTGAAAGTAGAAACTCGCTCGGTTACAAAGGTATGTGTATTTTTTCCCCTCGGCCTTTGTAGTTATTTGTTGAGGGTATCAGACTTGCGAAAATTTTGATGGTTTCTCAAGCATTCCTTAACTTCAAACTCCCATATCTCGCGAACGGATTGACGAACTCGAAATATTCCTGTTGCATCTGAAAGTAGAAACTCGTCCCATTACAATGGTGTGTGTACTTTTCTCCTAGGCCATCCAGTTATTGTTTTCGAGTATCAGACCAGCGAAAATTTTGATGGTTTCTCATCCATTCCTTAACGTCAAACTCCCATATCTCGCGAACGGATTGACGAACGCGAGAAATTCCTATTGCATCTGAAAGTGGAAACTCGCCCGATTACAACGGTATGTGTATTTTTCCCCTAGGCTTTTGTAGTTATGGGTTTCGGGAATCAGATTTGCGAAAATTTTGATGGCTGCTTAACCATTCCTTAACTTCAAACTGTCATATCTTACGAACGAATTGACGAACTCGAGAAATTCCTCTTGCATCTGAAATCAGAAACTCGCCCGATTACAACGCTATGTGTACTTTTCCCCTAGGCCATAGTAGTTATTGGCTTCGAGTATCAGACTTGCGAAAATTTTGATGGTTTCTCAACCATTCCTTAACTTTGCTCTCCCATATCTCGCGAACGGATTGACGAACTCGAGAAATTCCTATTGCATATAAAAGTAGAATCTCGCCCCATTACAATGGTGTGTGTACTTTTCCCCTAGGCCATAGTAGTTATTGATTTCGAGTATCAGACTTGCGAAAATTTTGATGGTTGCTCAAGCGTTCCTTAACTTCAAACTCCCATATCTCGCGAACGGATTGACGAACTCGAGAAATTCCTGTTGCATCTGAAAGTAGAAACGCGCCCGATTACAATGGTGTGTGTACTTTTCCCCTAGGCCTTATTAGTTATTGGTTTCGAGTATCAGACTTGCGAAAATTTTGATGGTTTCTCAACCATTCCTTAACTTCGAACTCCCATATCTCGCGAACGGATTGACGAACTCGAGAAATTCCTGTTGCATCTGAAAGTAGAAACTCGCCCGATTGCAATGGTGTGTGTACTTTTCCCCTAGGCCATTCCAGTTATTGGTTTAGAGTATCAGACCAGAGAAAATTTTGATGGTTTCTCGACCATTCCTTAACTTCCAACTCCCATATCTCGCGAACGGATTGACGAACTCGAGAAATTGCTGTTCCATCTGAAAGTAGAAACTCGCCCGATTACAACGGTGTGTGTATTTTTCCCCTAGGCCTTTGTAGCTATTGGTCTCGGGAATCAGACTTGCGAATATTTTGATGGTTTCTCAACCATTCCTTAACTTCCAAATACCATATCTCGCGAAGGGATTGACGAACTCGAGAAATTCCTGTTGCATCTGAAAGCAGAAACTCGCCCGATTACAATGGTGTTTGTACTTTTCCCCTAGGCCATAGTAGTTATTGGTTTCGAGTATCAGACTTGCGAAAATTTTGATGGTTTCTCAACCATTCCTTAACTTCGAACTCCCATATCTCGCGAACGGATTGACGAACTCGAGAAATTCCTGTTGCATCTGACAGTAGAAACTCGCCCGATTACAATGGTGTGTGTACTTTTCCCCTAGGCCATTCCAGTTATTGGTTTCGAGTATCAGACCAGAGAAAATTTTGATGGTTTCTCAACCATTCCTTAGCTTCAAATTCCCATATCTGGCGAACGGATTGACGAACTCGAGAAGTTCCTGTTGCACCTGAAAGTAGAAACTCGCGCGATTACAATGGTGTGTGTACTTTTCCCCTAGGCCATAGCAGTTACAGGTTTCGAGTATAAGACTTGCGAAAATTTTGATGGTTTCTCAACCATTCCTTAACTTCGAACTCCCATATCTCGCGAACGGATTGACGAACTCGAGAAATTCCTGTTGCATCTGACAGTAGAAACTCGCCCGATTACAATGGTGTGTGTACTTTTCCCCTAGGCCATAGTAGTTATTGGTTTCGAGTATAAGACTTGCGAAAATTTTGATGGTTTCTCAACCATTCCTTAACTTCGAACTCCCATATCTCGCGAACGGATTGACGAACTCGAGAAATTCCTGTTGCATCTGAAAGTAGGAACTCGACCGATTACAATGGTGTGTGTACTTTTCCCCTAGGCCATAGTAGTTATTGGTTTCGAGTATAAGACTTGCGAAAATTTTGATGGTTTCTCAAGCATTCCTTAACTTCAAACTCCCATATCTCGCGAACGGATTGACGAACTCGAAATATTCCTGTTGCATCTGAAAGTAGAAACTCGACCCATTACAATGGTGTGTGTACTTTTCTCCTAGACCATCCAGTTATTGTTTTCGAGTATCAGACCAGCGAAAATTTTGATGGTTTCTCATCCATTCCTTAACGTCAAACTCCCATATCTCGCGAACGGATTGACGAACGCGAGAAATTCCTATTGCATCTGAAAGTGGAAACTCGCCCGATTACAACGCTATGTGTACTTTTCCCCTAGGCCATAGTAGTTATTGGTTTCGAGTATCAGACATGCGAAAATTTTGATGGTTTCTCAACCATTCCTTAACTTTGCTCTCCCATATCTCGCGAACGGATCGACGAACTCGAGAAATTCATATTGCATCTAAAAGTAGAAACTCGGCCCAATACAATGGTGTGTGTACTTTTCCCCTAGGCCATAGTAGTTATTGATTTCGAGTATCAGACTTGCGAAAATTTTGATGGTTGCTCAAGCGTTCCTTAACTTCGAACTCCCATATCTCGCGAACGGATTGACGAACTCGAGAAATTGCTGTTCCATCTGAAAGTAGAAAGTCGCCCGATTACAATGGTGTGTGTACTTTTCCGCTAGGCCATTCCAGTTATTGGTTTCGAGTATCAGACCAGAGAAAATTTTGATGGTTTCTCAACCATTCCTTAACTTCAAACTCCCATATCTCGCGAACGGATTGTCGAGTCGAGAAATTGCTGTTCCATCTGAAAGTAGAAACTCGCCCGATTACAACGGTATGTTTATTTTTCCTCTAGGCCTTTGTAGTTATGGGTTTCGGGAATCAGACTTGCGAAAATTTTGATGGCTGCTCAACCATTCCTTAACTTCAAACTGTCATATCTCACGAACGAATTGACGAACTCGAGAAATTCCTCTTGCATCTGAAAGCAGAAACTCGCCCGATTACAACGCTATGTGTAGTTTTCCCCTAGGCCATAGTAGTTATTGGTTTCGAGTATCAGACTTGCGAATATTTTGATGGTTTCTCAACCATTCCTTAACTTTGCTCTCCCATATCTCGCGAACGGATTGACGAACTCGAGAAATTCCTATTGCATCTAAAAGTAGAAACTCGCCCCATTACAATGGTGAGTGTACTTTTCCCCTAGGCCATAGTAGTTATTGGTTTCGAGTATCAGACTTGCGAAAATTTTGATGGTTTCTCAACCATTCCTTACCTTCGAACTCCCATATCTCGCGAACGGATTGACGAACTCGAGAAATTCCTGTTGCATCTGAAAGTAGAAACTCGCCCGATTACAATGGTGTGTGTACTTTTCCCCTAGGCCATTCCAGTTATTGGTTTCGAGTATCAGACCAGAGAAAAAATTTTGATGGTTTCTCGACCATTCCTTAACTTCAAACTCCCATATCTCGCGAACGGATTGTCGAGTAGAGAAATTGCTGTTCCATCTGAAAGTAGAAACTCGCCCGATTACAACGGTATGTGTATTTTTCCCCTAGGCCTTTGTAGTTACTGGTTTCGGGAATCAGACTTGCGAAAATTTTGATGGTTGCTCAATCATTCCTTAATTTCAAATTCCCATATCTCGCGAACGGATTGACGAACTCGAGAAATTCCTGTTGCATCTGAAATCAGAAACTCGCCCGATTAGAACGGTATGTCTATTTTTGCCCTAGGCCATAGCAGTTATTGGTTTCGAGTACCAGATTTGCGAAAATTTTGATGGTTTCTCAACCACGCTTTAACTTCGAACTCCCATATCTCGCGAACGGATTAACGAACTCGAGAAATTCCTGTTGCATCTGAAATTAGAAACTCGCACGATTACAACGGTATGTGTATTTTTCCCCTAGGCCTTTGTAGTTATTGGTTTCGAGAATCAGACTTGCGAAAATTTTGATGGTTTCTCAACCATTCCTTAATTTCAAGCTCCCATATCTCGCGAACGGATTGACGAACTCGAGAAATTCCTGTTGCATCTGAAAGTAGAAACGCGATAGATTACAGTGGTGTGTGTACTTTTCCCCTAGGCCATTCCAGTTATTGGTTTCGAGTATCAGACCAGTGAAAATTTTGATGGTTTATCAACCATTCCTTAATTTCAAACTCCCATATCTCGCGACCGGATTGACGAACTCGAGAAATTGCTGTTCCATCTGAAAGTAGAAACTCGCCCGATTACAATGGTGTGTGTACTTTTCCCCTAGGCCATTCCAGTTATTGGTTTCGAGTATCAGACCAGAGAAAATTTTGATGGTTTCTCGACCATTCCTTAACTTCAAACTCCCATATCTCGCGAACGGATTGTCGAGTCGAGAAATTGCTGTTCCATCTGAAAGTAGAAACTCGCCCGATTACAACGGTATGTCTATTTTTCCCCTAGGCCATTGTAGTTGTTGTTTTCGAGTATCAGACTTGCGAAAATTTTGATGGTTGCTCAACCATTCCTCAATTTCAAACTCCCATATCTCGCGAACGGATTGACGTACTCGAGAAATTCCTGTTGCATCTGAAAGTAGAAACTCGCCCGATAACAGCGGTGTGTGTATTATTGCCCTGGGCCATAGTAGTTATTGTTTTCGTGTATCAGACTTGCGAAAATTTTGATGGTTTCTCAACCATTCCTTAACATCAAACTCCCATATCTCGCGAACGGATTGACGAAATCGAGAAATTCATATTGCATCTGAAAGCAGAAACTCGCCCGATTTCAACGCTATGTGTACTTTTCCCCTAGGCCATTCCAGTTATTGGATTCGAGTATCAAATCAGCGAAAATTTTGGTGGTTTCTCAACCATTCCTTAACTTCCAACTCCCATATCTCGCGAACGGATTGACGAACTCGAGAAATTCCTGTTGCATCTGAAAGTAGAAACTCGCCCGATAACAGCGGTGTGTGTATTATTGCCCTAGGCCAGAGTAGTTATTGTTTTCGAGTATCAGACTTGCGAAAATTTTGATGGTTTCTCAACCATTCCTTAACTTCAAACTCCCAAATCTCGCGACCGGATTGACGAACACGAGAAATTCCTATTGCATTTGAAAGCAGAAACTCGCCCGATTTCAAAGGTATGTGTACTTTTCCCCTAGGCCTTTGTAGTTAATGGTTTCGGGAATCAGAGATGCGAAAATTTTGATGGTTTCTCAACCATTCCTTAACATCAAACTCCCATATCTCGCGAACGGATTGACGAAATCGAGAAATTCATATTGCATCTGAAAGCAGAAACTCGCCCGATTTCAACGCTATGTGTACATTTCCCCTAGGCCATTCCAGTTATTGGATTCGAGTATCAAATCAGCGAAAATTTTGGTGGTTTCTCAACCATTCCTTAACTTCAAACTCCCATATCTCGCGAACGGATTGACGAACTCGAGAAATTCCTGTTGTATCTGAAAGGAGAAACTAGCCCGATTACAATGGTGTTTGTACTTTTCCCCTAGGCCATAGTAGTTATTGGTTTCGAGTATCAGACTTGCGAAAATTTTGTTGGATTCTTAACCATTCCTTAACTTCAAACTCCCATATCTCGCGAACAAATTGACGAACTCGAGAAATTCCTGTTGCATCTGAAAGTAGAAACTTGCCCGATTACAACGGTGTATGTACTTTTCCCCTAGACCATAGTAGTTATTGGTTTCGAGTATCAGACATGCGAAAATTTTGATGGTTTCTCAACCATTCCTTAACTTCAAACTCCCATATCACGCGAACGGATTGACGAACTCGAGAAATTCCTATTGCATCTGAAAGTAGAAACTCGCCCGATTACAACGGTGTATGTACTTTTCCCCTAGGCCATAGTAGTTATTGATTTCGGGTATCAGAATTGCGAAAATTTTGATAGTTTCTCAACCATTCCTTAACTTCAAACTCCCATATCTCGCGAACGGATTGACGAACTCGAGAAATTCCTGTTCCATCTGAAAGTAGAAACTCGCCCGATTACAACGGTATGTGTATTTTTCCCCTAGGCCATTGAAGTTATTGGTTTCGAGTATCAGATCAGCGAAAATTTTGATGGTTTGTCAACCATTCCGTAACTTCAAACTCCCATATCTCGCGAACGGATTGACGAACTCGAAAAATTCCTGTTGCATCTGAAAGTAGAAACTCGCCCGATTACAACGGTATGTGTATTTTTCCCCGAGGCATTTGTAGTTATTGGTTTCGGGTATCAGACCTGCGAAAATTTTGATGGTTTCTCAACCATTCCTTAACTTCAAACTCCCATATCTCGCGAACGGATTGACGAACTCGAGAAATTCCTGTTGCATCTGAAAGCAGAAAGTAGCCCGATTACAACGGTATGTGTACTTTTCCCCTAGGCCATTCATGTTATTGGTTTCGAGTAACAGACCTGCGAAAATTTTGATGGTTTCTCCACCATTCCTTAACTTCAAACTCCCATGTCTCGCGAACGGATTGACGAACACGAGAAATTCCTGTTGCATCTGAAAGCAGAAACTCGCCCGATTACAAAGGTATGTGTATTTTTGCCCCAGGCCGTAGTAGTTATTGGTTTCGAGTGTCGGACTTGCGAAAATTTTGATGGTTTCTCAACCATTCCTTAACTACGAACTCCCATATCTCGCGAACGGATTGACGAACACGAGAAATTCCTGTTGCATCTGAAATTAGAAACTCGACCGATTACAATGGTGTGTTTATTTTTGCCCTAGGCCATAGTAGTTATTGGATTCGAGTATCAGACTTGCGAAAATTTTGATAGTTTCTCAACCATTCCTTAAATTCAAACTCCCATATCTCGCGAACGGATTGACGAACTCGAGAAATTCCTGCTGCATCTGAAAGCAGAGACTCGCCCGATTACAATGGTATGTGTATTTTTGCCCTACGCCATAGTAGTTATTGTTTTCGAGTATCAGACTTGCGAAAATTTTGATGGTTTTTCAACCATGCGTTACATTCAAACTCCCATATCTCGCGAACGGATTGACGAACTCGAGAAATTCCTGTTGCATCTGAAAGCAGAAACTCGCCCGATTTCAAGGATAAGTGTACTTTTCCCCTAGGCCAATCCAGTTATTGGTTTCGAGTATCAGACTTGCGAAAATTTTGATGGTTTCTCAACCATTCCTTAACTTCAAACTCCCATATCTCCCAAACGGATTGACGAACTCGAGAAATTCCTATTGCATCTGAAAGCAGAAACTCGCCCGATTACAACGGTATGTGTATTTCTCCCCTAGGCCTTCGTAGTTATTGGTTTCGGGTATCAGACTTGCGAAATTTTGATGGTTTGTCAACCATTCCGTAACTTCAAACTCCCATATCTCGCGAACGGATTGACGAACTCGAGAAATTCCTGTTGCATCTGAAAGTAGAAACTCGACCCATTACAATGGTGTGTGTACTTTTCTCCTAGGCCATCCAGTTATTGTTTTCCAGTATCAGACCAGCGAAAATTTTGATGGTTTCTCATCCATTCCTTAACGTCAAACTCCCATATCTCGCGAACGGATTGACGAACGCGAGAAATTCCTGTTGCATCTGAAAGTAGAAACTCGCCCCATTACAATGGTGTGTGTACTTTTCCCGTAAGCCATTCCAGTTATTGGTTTCGAGTATCAGATCAGCGAAAATTTTGGTGGTTTCTCAACCTTTCCTTAACTTCAAACTCCCATATCTCGCGAACGGATTGACGAACTCGAGAAATTTCTGTTGCATCTGAAAGTAGAAACTCGCCCGATTACAATGGTGTTTGTACGTTTCCCCTCGGCCTGTGTAGTTATTGGTTGCGGGTATCAGACTTGCGGAAATTTTGATGGTTTCTCAAGCATTCCTTAACTTCAAACTCCCATATCTCGCGAACGGATTGACGAACTCGCAATATTCCTGTTGCATCTGAAAGTAGAAACTCGACCCATTACAATGGTGTGTGTACTTTTCCCGTAAGCCATTCCAGTTATTGGTTTCGAGTATCAGATCAGCGAAAATTTTGGTGGTTTCTCAACCTTTCCTTAACTTCAAACTCCCATATCTCGCGAACGGATTGACGAAGTCGAGAAATTCCTGCAGCATCTGAAAGTAGAAACTCGCTCGGTTACAAAGGTATGTGTATTTTTTCCCCTCGGCCTTTGTAGTTATTTGTTGAGGGTATCAGACTTGCGAAAATTTTGATGGTTTCTCAAGCATTCCTTAACTTCAAACTCCCATATCTCGCGAACGGAATGACGTACTCGAGAAATTCCTGTTGCATCTGAAAGTAGAAACTCGCCCGATTACAGCGGTATGTGTATTTTTGCCCTGGGCCATTGTAGTTATTGTTTTCGTGTATCAGACTTGCGAAAATTTTGATGGTTTCTCAACCATTCCTTAACATCAAACTCCCATATCTCGCGAACGGATTGACGAAATCGAGAAATTCATATTGCATCCGAAAGCAGAAACTCGCCCGATTTCAACGCTATGTGTACTTTTCCCCTAGGCCATTCCAGTTATTGGATTCGAGTATCAAATCAGCGAAAATTTTGGTGGTTTCTCAACCATTCCTTAACTTCCAACTCCCATATCTCGCGAACGGATTGACGAACTCGAGAAATTCCTGTTGCATCTGAAAGTAGAAACTCGCCCGATAACAGCGGTGTGTGTATTATTGCCCTAGGCCAGAGTAGTTATTGTTTTCGAGTATCAGACTTGCGAAAATTTTGATGGTTTCTCAACCATTCCTTAACTTCAAACTCCCAAATCTCGCGACCGGATTGACGAACACGAGAAATTCCTATTGCATTTGAAAGCAGAAACTCGCCCGATTTCAAAGGTATGTGTACTTTTCCCCTAGGCCTTTGTAGTTAATGGTTTCGGGAATCAGAGATGCGAAAATTTTGATGGTTTCTCAACCATTCCTTAACATCAAACTCCCATATCTCGCGAACGGATTGACGAAATCGAGAAATTCATATTGCATCTGAAAGCAGAAACTCGCCCGATTTCAACGCTATGTGTACTTTTCCCCTAGGCCATTCCAGTTATTGGATTCGAGTATCAAATCAGCGAAAATTTTGGTGGTTTCTCAACCATTCCTTAACTTCAAACTCCCATATCTCGCGAACGGATTGACGAACTCGAGAAATTCCTGTTGCATCTGAAAGTAGAAACTCGCCCGATTACAATGGTGTGTGTACTTTTCCCCTAGGCCATAGTAGTTATTGGTTTCGAGTATCAGACTTGCGAAAATTTTGTTGGATTCTTAACCATTCCTTAACTTCAAACTCCCATATCTCGCGAACAAATTGACGAACTCGAGAAATTCCTGTTGCATCTGAAAGTAGAAACTTGCCCGATTACAACGGTGTATGTACTTTTCCCCTAGACCATAGTAGTTATTGGTTTCGAGTATCAGACCAGAGAAGATTTTGATGGTTTCTCAACCATTTCTTAACTTCAAACTCCCATATCTCGCGAACGGATTGACGAAATCGAGAAATTCATATTGCATCTGAAAGCAGAAACTCGCCCGATTTCAACGCTATGTGTACTTTTCCCCTAGGCCATTCCAGTTATTGGATTCGAGTATCAAATCAGCGAAAATTTTGGTGGTTTCTCAACCATTCCTTAACTTCCAACTCCCATATCTCGCGAACGGATTGACGAACTCGTGAAAATCCTGTTGCATCTGAAAGTAGAAACTCGCCCGATAACAGCGGTGTGTGTATTATTGCCCTAGGCCATAGTAGTTATTGTTTTCGAGTATCACACTTGCGAAAATTTTGATGGTTTCTCAACCATTCCTTAACTTCAAACTCCCAAATCTCGCGACCGGATTGACGAACACGAGAAATTCCTATTGCATTTGAAAGCAGAAACTCGCCCGATTTCAACGGTATGTGTACTTTTCCCCTAGGCCTTTGTAGTTATTGGTTTCGGGAATCAGAGATGCGAAAATTTTGATGGTTTCTCAACCATTCCTTAACATCAAACTCCCATATCTCGCGAACGGATTGACGAACTCGAGAAATTGCTGTTCCATCTGAAAGTAGAAACTCGCCCGATTACAACGGTGTGTGTATTTTTCCCCTAGGCCTTTGTAGTTATTGTTTTCGGGAATCAGACTTGCGAAAATTTTGATTGTTTCTCAACCATTCCTTAACTTCCAACTCCCATATCTCGCGAACGGATTGACGAACTCGAGAAATTCCTGTTGCATCTGAAAGTAGAAACTCGCCCGATAACAGCGGTGTGTGTATTATTGCCCTAGGCCATACTAGTTATTGTTTTCGAGTGTCAGACTTGCGAAAATTTTGATGGTTTCTCAACCATTCCTTAACTTCAAACTCCCATATCACGCGAACGGATTGACGAACTCGAGAAATTCCTATTGCATCTGAAAGTAGAAACTCGCCCGATTACAACGGTGTATGTACTTTTCCCCTAGGCCATAGTAGTTATTGGTTTCGAGTATCAGACTTGCGAAAATTTTGATGGTTTCTCAACCATTCCTTAACTTCAAACTCCCATATCTCGCGAGCGGATTGACGAACTCGAGAAATTCCTGTTGCATCTGAAAGTAGAAAGTCGCCCGATTACAGTGGTTTGTGTACTTTTCCGTTAGGCCATTCCAGTTATTGGTTTCGAGTATCAGACCAGAGAAGATTTTGATGGTTTCTCAACCATTTCTTAACTGCAAACTCCCATATCTCGCGAACGGATTGACGAAATCGAGAAATTCATATTGCATCTGAAAGCAGAAACTCGCCCGATTTCAACGCTATGTGTACTTTTCCCCTAGGCCATTCCAGTTATTGGATTCGAGTATCAAATCAGCGAAAATTTTGGTGGTTTCTCAACCATTCCTTAACTTCCAACTCCCATATCTCGCGAACGGATTGACGAACTCGTGAAAATCCTGTTGCATCTGAAAGTAGAAACTCGCCCGATAACAGCGGTGTGTGTATTATTGCCCTAGGCCATAGTAGTTATTGTTTTCGAGTATCACACTTGCGAAAATTTTGATGGTTTCTCAACCATTCCTTAACTTCAAACTCCCAAATCTCGCGACCGGATTGACGAACACGAGAAATTCCTATTGCATTTGAAAGCAGAAACTCGCCCGATTTCAACGGTATGTGTACATTTCCCCTAGGCCTTTGTAGTTATTGGTTTCGGGAATCAGAGATGCGAAAATTTTGATGGTTTCTCAACCATTCCTTAACATCAAACTCCCATATCTCGCGAACGGATTGACGAAATCGAGAAATTCATATTGCATCTGAAAGCAGAAACTCGCCCGATTTCAACGCTATGTGTACTTTTCCCCTAGGCCATTCCAGTTATTGGATTCGAGTATCAAATCAGCGAAAATTTTGGTGGTTTCTCAACCATTCCTAAACTTCCAACTCCCATATCTCGCGAACGGATTGACGAACTCGAGAAATTCCTGTTTCATCTGAAAGCAGAGACTCGCCCGATTACAACGGTGTGTGTATTTTTCCCCTAGGCCTTTGCAGTTATTGGTTTCGGGATTCAGACTTGCGAAATTTTGATGGTTTCTCAACCATTCCTTAATTTCCAACTCCCATATCTCGCGAACGGATTGACGAACTCGAGAAATTCCTGTTGCATCTGAAAGTAGAAACGCGATAGATTACAGTGGTGTGTGTACTTTTCCCCTAGGCCATTCCAGTTATTGGTTTCGAGTATCAGACCAGTGAAAATTTTGATGGTTTATCAACCATTCCTTAATTTCAAACTCCCATATCTCGCGACCGGATTGACGAACTCGAGAAATTGCTGTTCCATCTGAAAGTAGAAACTCGCCCGACTACAATGGTGTGTGTACTTTTCCCCTAGGCCATTCCAGTTATTGGTTTCGAGTATCAGACCAGAGAAAATTTTGATGGTTTCTCGGCCATTCCTTAACTTCAAACTCCCATATCTCGCGAACGGATTGTCGAGTCGAGAAATTGCTGTTCCATCTGAAAGTAGAAACTCGCCCGATTACAACGGTATGTCTATTTTTCCCCTAGGCCATTGTAGTTGTTGTTTTCGAGTATCAGACTTGCGAAAATTTTGATGGTTGCTCAGCCATTCCTTAATTTCAAACTACCATATCTCGCGAACGGATTAACGAACTCGAGAAATTCCTGTTGCATCTGATAGTAGAAACTCGCACGATTACAACTGCATGTGTATTTTTGCCCTAGGCCATAGTAGTTATTGGTTTCGAGTATCAGACTTGCGAGAATTTTGATGGTTCCTCAACCACGCCTGAACTTCGAACTCCCATATCTCGCGAACGGATTAACGAATTCGAGAAATTCCTGTTGCATCTGAAATTAGAAACTCGCACGATTACAACGGTATGTGTATTTTTCCCCTAGGCCTTTGTAGTTATTGGTTTCGGGAATCAGACTTGCGAAAATTTTGATGGTTTCTCAACCATTCCTTAACTTCAAACTCCCAAATCTCGCGACCGGATTGACGAACACGAGAAATTCCTATTGCATTTGAAAGCAGAAACTCGCCCGATTTCAACGGTATGTGTACTTTTCCCCTAGGCCTTTGTAGTTATTGGTTTCGGGAATCAGAGATGCGAAAATTTTGATGGTTTCTCAACCATTACTTAACATCAAACTCCCATATCTCGCGAACGGATTGACGAAATCGAGAAATTCATATTGCATCTGAAAGCAGAAACTCGCCCGATTTCAACGCTATGTGTACTTTTCCCCTAGGCCATTCCAGTTATTGGATTCGAGTATCAAATCAGCGAAAATTTTGGTGGTTTCTCAACCATTCCTTAACTTCCAACTCCCATATCTCGCGAACGGATTGACCAACTCGAGAAATTCCTGTTGCATCTGAAAGTAGAAACTCGCCCGATAACAGCGGTGTGTGTATTATTGCCCTAGGCCATAGTAGTTATTGTTTTCGAGTATCAGACTTGCGAAAATTTTGATGGTTTCTCAACCATTCCTTAACTTCAAACTCCCAAATCTCGCGACCGGATTGACGAACACGAGAAATTCCTATTGCATTTGAAAGCAGAAACTCGCCCGATTTCAACGGTATGTGTACTTTTCCCCTAGGCCTTTGTAGTTATTGGTTTCGGGAATCAGAGATGCGAAAATTTTGATGGTTTCTCAACCATTCCTTAACATCAAACTCCCATATCTCGCGAACGGATTGACGAAATCGAGAAATTCATATTGCATCTGAAAGCAGAAACTCGCCCGATTTCAACGCTATGTGTACTTTTCCCGTAGGCCATAGTAGTTATTGGTTTCGAGTATCAGACATGCGAAAATTTTGATGGTTTCTCAACCATTCCTTAACTTCAAACTCCCATACCTCGCGAACGGATTGACGAACTCGAGAAATTCCTGTTGCATCTGAATGTAGAAACTCGCCCGATTACAGCGGTATGTGTATTTTTGCCCTAGGCCATAGTAGTTATTGGTTTCGAGTATCAGGGTTGCGAAAATTTTTATGGTTTCTCAACCATTCCTTAATTTCAAACTCCCATATCTCGCGAACGGATTGACGAACTCGAGAAATTCCTGTTGCATCTGAAAGTAGAAACTCGCCCGATTGCAATGGTGTGTGTACTTTTCCCCTAGGCCATTCCAGTTATTGGATTCGAGTATCAAATCAGCGAAAATTTTGGTGGTTTCTCAACCATTCCTTAACTTCAAACTCCCATATTTCGCGAACGGATTGACGAACTCGAGAAATTCCTGTTGCATCTGAAAGCAGAGACTCGCCCGATTACAACGGTATGTGTATTTTTGCCCTTGGCCATAGTAGTTATTGGTTTCGAGTATCAGACATGCGAAAATTTTGATGGTTTCTCAACCATTCCTTAACTTCAAACTCCCATACCTCGCGAACGGATTGACGAACTCGAGAAATTCCTGTTGCATCTGAATGTAGAAACTCGCCCGATTACAGCGGTATGTGTATTTCTGCCCTAGGCCATAGTAGTTATTGGTTTCGAGTATCAGGGTTGCGAAAATTTTTATGGTTTCTCAACCATTCCTTAATTTCAAACTCCCATATCTCGCGAACGGATTGACGAACTCGAGAAATTCCTGTTGCATCTGAAAGTAGAAACTCGCCCGATTGCAATGGTGTGTGTACTTTTCCCCTAGGCCATTCCAGTTATTGGTTTCGAGTATCAGACCAGCGAAAATTTTGGTGGTATCTCAACCATTCCTTAACTTCAAACTCCCATATCTCGCAAACGGATTGACGAACTCGAGAAATTCCTGTTGCATCTGAAAGTAGAAACTCGCCCGATTACAGCGGTATGTGTATTTTTGCCCTAGGCCATAGTAGTTATTGGTTCGAGTATCAGGGTTGCTAATATTTTGATGGTTTCTCAATCATTCCTTAATTTCAAACTCCCATATCTCGCGAACGGATTCACGCACTCGAGAAATTCCTGTTGCATCTGAAAGTAGAAACTCGCACGATTACAACGGTATGTGTATTTTTCCCCTAGGCCTTTGTAGTTATTGGTTTCGGGAATCAGACTTGCGAAAATTTTGGTGGTTTCTCAACCATACCTTAACTTCAAACTCCCATATCTCGCGAACGGATTGACGTACTCGAGAAATTCCTGTTGCATCTGAAAGTAGAAACTCGCCCGACTACAGCGGTATGTGTATTTTTGCCCTGGGCCATAGTAGTTATTGTTTTCGTGTATCAGACTAGCGAAAATTTTGATGGTTTCTCAACCATTCCTTAATTTCCAACTCCCATACCTCGCGAACGGATTGACGAACTCGAGAAAATCCTGTTGCATCTGAAAGTAGAAACTCGCCCGATAACAGCGTGTGTGTATTATTGCGCTAGGCCATAGTAGTTATTGTTTTCGAGTATCAGACTTGCGAAAATATTGATGGTTTCTCAACCATTCCTTAACATCAAACTCCCAAATCTCGCGACCGGATTGACGAACACGAGAAATTCCTATTGCATTTGAAAGCAGAAACTCGCCCGATTTCAACGGTATGTGTACTTTTCCCCTAGGCCTTTGTAGTTATTGGTTTCGGGAATCAGAGATGCGAAAATTTTGATGGTTTCTCAACCATTACTTAACATCAAACTCCCATATCTCGCGAACGGATTGACGAAATCGAGAAATTCATATTGCATCTGAAAGCAGAAACTCGCCCGATTTCAACGCTATGTGTACTTTTCCCCTAGGCCATTCCAGTTATTGGATTCGAGTATCAAATCAGCGAAAATTTTGGTGGTTTCTCAACCATTCCTTAA
Source organism: Ptiloglossa arizonensis (assembly GCF_051014685.1). Taxonomy (NCBI): domain Eukaryota; kingdom Metazoa; phylum Arthropoda; class Insecta; order Hymenoptera; family Colletidae; genus Ptiloglossa; species Ptiloglossa arizonensis. The sequence continues at coordinate 153,605 of NW_027478782.1, read as the reverse complement.
CTTCCAACTCCCATATCTCGCGAACGGATTGACGAACTCGAGAAATTCCTGTTGCATCTGAAAGTAGAAACTCGCCCGATAACAGCGGTGTGTGTATTATTGCCCTAGGCCATAGTAGTTATTGTTTTCGAGTATCAGACTTGCGAAAATTTTGATGGTTTCTCAACCATTCCTTAACTTCAAACTCCCAAATCTCGCGACCGGATTGACGAACACGAGAAATTCCTGTTGCATCTGAAAGTAGAAACTCGCCCGATTACAATGGTGTGTGTACTTTTCCCCTAGGCCATAGTAGTTATTGGTTTCGAGTATCAGACTTGCGAAAATTTTGTTGGATTCTTAACCATTCCTTAACTTCAAACTCCCATATCTCGCGAACAAATTGACGAACTCGAGAAATTCCTGTTGCATCTGAAAGTAGAAACTTGCCCGATTACAACGGTGTATGTACTTTTCCCCTAGGCCATAGTAGTTATTGGTTTCGAGTATCAGACATGCGAAAATTTTGATGGTTTCTCAACCATTCCTTAACTTCAAACTCCCATACCACGCGAACGGATTGACGAACTCGAGAAATTCCTATTGCATGTGAAAGTAGAAACTCGCCCGATTACAACGGTGTATGTACTTTTCCCCTAGGCCATAGTAGTTATTGGTTTCGAGTATCAGACTTGCGAAAATTTTGATGGTTTCTCAACCACTCCTTAACTTCAAACTCCCATATCTCGCGAGCGGATTGACGAACTCGAGAAATTCCTGTTGCATCTGAAAGTAGAAAGTCGCCCGATTACAGTGGTGTGTGTACTTTTCCGTTAGGCCATTCCAGTTATTGGTTTCGAGTATCAGACCAGAGAAAATTTTGATGGTTTCTCAACCATTTCTTAACTTCAAACTCCCATATCTCGCGAACGGATTGACGAAATCGAGAAATTCATATTGCATCTGAAAGCAGAAACTCGCCCGATTTCAACGCTATGTGTACTTTTCCCCTAGGCCATTCCAGTTATTGGATTCGAGTATCAAATCAGCGAAAATTTTGGTGGTTTCTCAACCATTCCTTAACTTCCACCTCCCATATCTCGCGAACGGATTGACGAACTCGTGAAATTCCTGTTGCATCTGAAAGTAGAAACTCGCCCGATAACAGCGGTGTGTGTATTATTGCCCTAGGCCATAGTAGTTATTGTTTTCGAGTATCAGACTTGCGAAAATTTTGATGGTTTCTCAACCATTCCTTAACTTCAAACTCCCAAATCTCGCGACCGGATTGACGAACACGAGAAATTCCTATTGCATTTGAAAGCAGAAACTCGCCCGATTTCAACGGTATGTGTACTTTTCCCCTAGGCCTTTGTAGTTATTGGTTTCGGGAATCAGAGATGCGAAAATTTTGATGGTTTCTCAACCATTCCTTAACATCAAACTCCCATATCTCGCGAACGGATTGACGAACTCGAGAAATTGCTGTTCCATCTGAAAGTAGAAACTCGCCCGATTACAACGGTGTGTGTATTTTTCCCCTAGGCCTTTGTAGTTATTGTTTTCGGGAATCAGACTTGCGAAAATTTTGATGGTTTCTCAACCATTCCTTAACTTCCAACTCCCATATCTCGCGAACGGATTGACGAACTCGAGAAATTCCTGTTGCATCTGAAAGTAGAAACTCGCCCGATAACAGCGGTGTGTGTATTATTGCCCTAGGCCATAGTAGTTATTGGTTTCGGGAATCAGAGATGCGAAAATTTTGATGGTTTCTCAACCATTCCTTAACATCAAACTCCCATATCTCGCGAACGGATTGACGAAATCGAGAAATTCATATTGCATCTGAAAGCAGAAACTCGCCCGATTTCAACGCTATGTGTACTTTTCCCCTAGGCCATTCCAGTTATTGGATTCGAGTATCAAATCAGCGAAAATTTTGGTGGTTTCTCAACCATTCCTTAACTTCCAACTCCCATATCTCGCGAACGGATTGACGAACACGAGAAATTCCTGTTGCATCTGAAAGTAGAAACTCGCCCGATAACAGCGGTGTGTGTATTATTGCCCTAGGCCATAGTAGTTATTGTTTTCGAGTATCAGACTTGCGAAAATTTTGATGGTTTCTCAACCATTCCTTAACTTCAAACTCCCAAATCTCGCGACCGGATTGACGAACACGAGAAATTCCTATTGCATTTGAAAGCAGAAACTCGCCCGATTTCAACGGTATGTGTACTTTTCCCCTAGGCCTTTGTAGTTATTGGTTTCGGGAATCAGAGATGCGAAAATTTTGATGGTTTCTCAACCATTCCTTAACATCAAACTCCCATATCTCGCGAACGGATTGACGAAATCGAGAAATTCATATTGCATCTGAAAGCAGAAACTCGCCCGATTTCAACGCTATGTGTACTTTTCCCCTAGGCCATTCCAGTTATTGGATTCGAGTATCAAATCAGCGAAAATTTTGGTGGTTTCTCAACCATTCCTTAACTTCAAACTCCCATATCTCGCGAACGGATTGACGAACTCGAGAAATTCCTGTTGCATCTGAAAGGAGAAACTAGCCCGATTACAATGGTGTGTGTACTTCTCCCGTAGGCCATAGTAGTTATTGGTTTTGAGTATCAGACTTGCGAAAATTTTGATGGATTCTTAACCATTCCTTAACATCAAACTCCCATATCTCGCGAACGGATTGACGAACTCGAGAAATTCCTGTTGCATCTGAAAGTAGAAACTCGCCCGATTACAATGGTGTGTGTACTTTTACCCTAGGCCATAGTAGTTATTGGTTTCGAGTATCAGACTTGCGAAAATTTTGTTGGATTCTTAACCATTCCTTAACTTCAAACTCCCATATCTCGCGAACAAATTTACGACCTGGAGAAATTCTTGTTGCATCTGAAAGCAGAAGCTCGCCCGATTACAGCGGTGTGTGTATTTTTGCCCTAGTCCATAGTAGTTATTGGTTTCGAGTATTAGACTTGCGAAAATTTTGATGGTTTCTCAAACGTTTCTTAACTTCAAACTCCCATATCTCGCGAACGGATTGACGAACTCGAGAAATTCCTGTTGCATCTGAAAGCAGAGACTCGCCCGATTACAACGGTATGTGTATTTTTGCCCTTGGCCATAGTAGTTATTGGTTTCGAGTATCAGACATGCGAAAATTTTGATGGTTTCTCAACCATTCCTTAACTTCAAACTCCCATACCTCGCGAACGGATTGACGAACTCGAGAAATTCCTGTTGCATCTGAATGTAGAAACTCGCCCGATTACAGCGGTATGTGTATTTTTGCCCTAGGCCATAGTAGTTATTGGTTTCGAGTATCAGGGTTGCGAAAATTTTTATGGTTTCTCAACCATTCCTTAATTTCAAACTCCCATATCTCGCGAACGGATTGACGAACTCGAGAAATTCCTGTTGCATCTGAAAGTAGAAACTCGCCCGATTGCAATGGTGTGTGTACTTTTCCCCTAGGCCATTCCAGTTATTGGTTTCGAGTATCAGACCAGCGAAAATTTTGGTGGTATCTCAACCATTCCTTAACTTCAAACTCCCATATCTCGCAAACGGATTGACGAACTCGAGAAATTCCTGTTGCATATGAAAGTAGAAACTCGCCCGATAACAGCGTGTGTGTATTATTGCCCTAGGCCATAGTAGTTATTGTTTTCGAGTATCAGACTTGCGAAAATATTGATGGTTTCTCAACCATTCCTTAACTTCAAACTCCCAAATCTCGCGACCGGATTGACGAACACGAGAAATTCCTATTGCATTTGAAAGCAGAAACTCGCCCGATTTCAACGGTATGTGTACTTTTCCCCTAGGCCTTTGTAGTTATTGGTTTCGGGAATCAGAGATGCGAAAATTTTGATGGTTTCTCAACCATTACTTAACATCAAACTCCCATATCTCGCGAACGGATTGACGAAATCGAGAAATTCATATTGCATCTGAAAGCAGAAACTCGCCCGATTTCAACGCTATGTGTACTTTTCCCCTAGGCCATTCCAGTTATTGGATTCGAGTATCAAATCAGCGAAAATTTTGGTGGTTTCTCAACCATTCCTTAACTTCCAACTCCCATATCTCGCGAACGGATTGACGAACTCGAGAAATTCCTGTTGCATCTGAAAGTAGAAACTCGCCCGATAACAGCGGTGTGTGTATTATTGCCCTAGGCCATAGTAGTTATTGTTTTCGAGTATCAGACTTGCGAAAATTTTGATGGTTTCTCAACCATTCCTTAACTTCAAACTCCCAAATCTCGCGACCGGATTGACGAACACGAGAAATTCCTATTGCATTTGAAAGCAGAAACTCGCCCGATTTCAACGGTATGTGTACTTTTCCCCTAGGCCTTTGTAGTTATTGGTTTCGGGAATCAGTGATGCGAAAATTTTGATGGTTTCTCAACCATTCCTTAACATCAAACTCCCATATCTCGCGAACGGATTGACGAAATCGAGAAATTCATATTGCATCTGAAAGCAGAAACTCGCCCGCTTTCAACCCTATGTGTACTTTTCCCCTAGGCCATTCCAGTTATTGGATTCGAGTATCAAATCAGCGAAAATTTTGGTGGTTTCTCAACCATTCCTTAACTTCAAACTCCCATATCTCGCGAACGGATTGACGAACTCGAGAAATTCCTGTTGCATCTGAAAGGAGAAACTAGCCCGATTACAATGGTGTGTGTACTTCTCCCGTAGGCCATAGTAGTTATTGGTTTTGAGTATCAGACTTGCGAAAATTTTGATGGATTCTTAACCATTCCTTAACATCAAACTCCCATATCTCGCGAACGGATTGACGAACTCGAGAAATTCCTGTTGCATCTGAAAGTAGAAACTCGCCCGATTACAATGGTGTGTCTACTTTTACCCTAGGCCATAGTAGTTATTGGTTTCGAGTATCAGACTTGCGAAAATTTTGTTGGATTCTTAACCATTCCTTAACTTCAAGCTCCCATATCTCGCGAACAAATTTACGACCTGGAGAAATTCTTGTTGCATCTGAAAGCAGAAGCTCGCCCGATTACAGCGGTGTGTGTATTTTTGCCCTAGTCCATAGTAGTTATTGGTTTCGAGTATTAGACTTGCGAAAATTTTGATGGTTTCTCAAACGTTTCTTAACTTCAAACTCCCATATCTCGCGAACGGATTGACGAACTCGAGAAATTCCTGTTGCATCTGAAAGCAGAGACTCGCCCGATTACAACGGTATGTGTATTTTTGCCCTTGGCCATAGTAGTTATTGGTTTCGAGTATCAGACATGCGAAAATTTTGATGGTTTCTCAACCATTCCTTAACTTCAAACTCCCATACCTCGCGAACGGATTGACGAACTCGAGAAATTCCTGTTGCATCTGAATGTAGAAACTCGCCCGATTACAGCGGTATGTGTATTTTTGCCCTAGGCCATAGTAGTTATTGGTTTCGAGTATCAGGGTTGCGAAAATTTTTATGGTTTCTCAACCATTCCTTAATTTCAAACTCCCATATCTCGCGAACGGATTGACGAACTCGAGAAATTCCTGTTGCATCTGAAAGTAGAAACTCGCCCGATTGCAATGGTGTGTGTACTTTTCCCCTAGGCCATTCCAGTTATTGGTTTCGAGTATCAGACCAGCGAAAATTTTGGTGGTATCTCAACCATTCCTTAACTTCAAACTCCCATATCTCGCAAACGGATTGACGAACTCGAGAAATTCCTGTTGCATCTGAAAGTAGAAACTCGCCCGATAACAGCGTGTGTGTATTATTGCCCTAGGCCATAGTAGTTATTGTTTTCGAGTATCAGACTTGCGAAAATATTGATGGTTTCTCAACCATTCCTTAACTTCAAACTCCCAAATCTCGCGACCGGATTGACGAACACGAGAAATTCCTATTGCATTTGAAAGCAGAAACTCGCCCGATTTCAACGGTATGTGTACTTTTCCCCTAGGCCTTTGTAGTTATTGGTTTCGGGAATCAGAGATGCGAAAATTTTGATGGTTTCTCAACCATTACTTAACATCAAACTCCCATATCTCGCGAACGGATTGACGAAATCGAGAAATTCATATTGCATCTGAAAGCAGAAACTCGCCCGATTTCAACGCTATGTGTACTTTTCCCCTAGGCCATTCCAGTTATTGGATTCGAGTATCAAATCAGCGAAAATTTTGGTGGTTTCTCAACCATTCCTTAACTTCCAACTCCCATATCTCGCGAACGGATTGACGAACTCGAGAAATTCCTGTTGCATCTGAAAGTAGAAACTCGCCCGATAACAGCGGTGTGTGTATTATTGCCCTAGGCCATAGTAGTTATTGTTTTCGAGTATCAGACTTGCGAAAATTTTGATGGTTTCTCAACCATTCCTTAACTTCAAACTCCCAAATCTCGCGACCGGATTGACGAACACGAGAAATTCCTATTGCATTTGAAAGCAGAAACTCGCCCGATTTCAACGGTATGTGTACTTTTCCCCTAGGCCTTTGTAGTTATTGGTTTCGGGAATCAGTGATGCGAAAATTTTGATGGTTTCTCAACCATTCCTTAACATCAAACTCCCATATCTCGCGAACGGATTGACGAAATCGAGAAATTCATATTGCATCTGAAAGCAGAAACTCGCCCGCTTTCAACCCTATGTGTACTTTTCCCCTAGGCCATTCCAGTTATTGGATTCGAGTATCAAATCAGCGAAAATTTTGGTGGTTTCTCAACCATTCCTTAACTTCAAACTCCCATATCTCGCGAACGGATTGACGAACTCGTGAAATTCCTGTTGCATCTGAAAGGAGAAACTAGCCCGATTACAATGGTGTGTGTACTTCTCCCGTAGGCCATAGTAGTTATTGGTTTTGAGTATCAGACTTGCGAAAATTTTGATGGATTCTTAACCATTCCTTAACATCAAACTCCCATATCTCGCGAACGGATTGACGAACTCGAGAAATTCCTGTTGCATCTGAAAGTAGAAACTCGCCCGATTACAATGGTGTGTCTACTTTTACCCTAGGCCATAGTAGTTATTGGTTTCGAGTATCAGACTTGCGAAAATTTTGTTGGATTCTTAACCATTCCTTAACTTCAAGCTCCCATATCTCGCGAACAAATTTACGACCTGGAGAAATTCTTGTTGCATCTGAAAGCAGAAGCTCGCCCGATTACAGCGGTGTGTGTATTTTTGCCCTAGTCCATAGTAGTTATTGGTTTCGAGTATTAGACTTGCGAAAATTTTGATGGTTTCTCAAACGTTTCTTAACTTCAAACTCCCATATCTCGCGAACGGATTGACGAACTCGAGAAATTCCTGTTGCATCTGAAAGCAGAGACTCGCCCGATTACAACGGTATGTGTATTTTTGCCCTTGGCCATAGTAGTTATTGGTTTCGAGTATCAGACATGCGAAAATTTTGATGGTTTCTCAACCATTCCTTAACTTCAAACTCCCATACCTCGCGAACGGATTGACGAACTCGAGAAATTCCTGTTGCATCTGAATGTAGAAACTCGCCCGATTACAGCGGTATGTGTATTTTTGCCCTAGGCCATAGTAGTTATTGGTTTCGAGTATCAGGGTTGCGAAAATTTTTATGGTTACTCAACCATTCCTTAATTTCAAACTCCCATATCTCGCGAACGGATTGACGAACTCGAGAAATTCCTGTTGCATCTGAAAGTAGAAACTCGCCCGATTGCAATGGTGTGTGTACTTTTCCCCTAGGCCATTCCAGTTATTGGTTTCGAGTATCAGACCAGCGAAAATTTTGGTGGTATCTCAACCATTCCTTAACTTCAAACTCCCATATCTCGCAAACAGATTGACGAACTCGAGAAATTCCTGTTGCATCTGAAAGTAGAAACTCGCCCGATTACAGCGGTATGTGTATTTTTGCCCTAGGCCATAGTAGTTATTGGTTCGAGTATCAGGGTTGCTAATATTTTGATGGTTTCTCAACCATTCCTTAATTTCAAACTCCCATATCTCGCGAACGGATTCACGCACTCGAGAAATTCCTGTTGCATCTGAAAGTAGAAACTCGCACGATTACAACGGTATGTGTATTTTTCCCCTAGGCCTTTGTAGTTATTGGTTTCGGGAATCAGACTTGCGAAAATTTTGATGGTTTCTCAACCATACCTTAACTTCAAACTCCCATATCTCGCGAACGGATTGACGAACACGAGAAATTCCTATTGCATTTGAAAGCAGAAACTCGCCCGATTTCAAAGGTATGTGTACTTTTCCCCTAGGCCTTTGTAGTTAATGGTTTCGGGAATCAGAGATGCGAAAATGTTGATGGTTTCTCAACCATTCCTTAACATCAAACTCCCATATCTCGCGAACGGATTAACGAAATCGAGAAATTCATATTGCATCTGAAAGCAGAAACTCGCCCGATTTCAACGCTATGTGTACTTTTCCCCTAGGCCATTCCAGTTATTGGATTCGAGTATCAAATCAGCGAAAATTTTGGTGGTTTCTCAACCATTCCTTAACTTCAAACTCCCATATCTCGCGAACGGATTGACGAACTCGAGAAATTCCTGTTGTATCTGAAAGGAGAAACTAGCCCGATTACAATGGTGTGTGTACTTCTCCCGTAGGCCATAGTAGTTATTGGTTTTGAGTATCAGACTTGCGAAAATTTTGATGGATTCTTAACCATTCCTTAACATCAAACTCCCATATCTCGCGAACGGATTGACGAACTCGAGAAATTCCTGTTGCATCTGAAAGTAGAAACTCGCCCGATTACAATGGTGTGTGTACTTTTCCCCTAGGCCATAGTAGTTATTGGTTTCGAGTATCAGACTTGCGAAAATTTTGTTGGATTCTTAACCATTCCTTAACTTCAAACTCCCATATCTCGCGAACAAATTGACGAACTCGAGAAATTCCTATTGCATGTGAAAGTAGAAACTCGCCCGATTACAACGGTGTATGTACTTTTCCCCTAGGCCATAGTAGTTATTGGTTTCGAGTATCAGACTTGCGAAAATTTTGATGGTTTCTCAACCATTCCTTAACTTCAAACTCCCATATCTCGCGAGCGGATTGACGAACTCGAGAAATTCCTGTTGCATCTGAAAGTAGAAAGTCGCCCGATTACAGTGGTGTGTGTACTTTTCCGTCAGGCCATTCCAGTTATTGGTTTCGAGTATCAGACCAGAGAAAATTTTGATGGTTTCTCAACCATTTCTTAACTTCAAACTCCCATATCTCGCGAACGGATTGACGAAATCGAGAAATTCATATTGCATCTGAAAGCAGAAACTCGCCCGATTTCAACGCTATGTGTACTTTTCCCCTAGGCCATTCCAGTTATTGGATTCGAGTATCAAATCAGCGAAAATTTTGGTGGTTTCTCAACCATTCCTTAACTTCCACCTCCCATATCTCGCGAACGGATTGACGAACTCGTGAAATTCCTGTTGCATCTGAAAGTAGAAACTCGCCCGATAACAGCGGTGTGTGTATTATTGCCCTAGGCCATAGTAGTTATTGTTTTCGAGTATCAGACTTGCGAAAATTTTGATGGTTTCTCAACCATTCCTTAACTTCAAACTCCCAAATCTCGCGACCGGATTGACGAACACGAGAAATTCCTATTGCATTTGAAAGCAGAAACTCGCCCGATTTCAACGGTATGTGTACTTTTCCCCTAGGCCTTTGTAGTTATTGGTTTCGGGAATCAGAGATGCGAAAATTTTGATGGCTTCTCAACCATTCCTTAACATCAAACTCCCATATCTCGCGAACGGATTGACGAACTCGAGAAATTGCTGTTCCATCTGAAAGTAGAAACTCGCCCGATTACAACGGTGTGTGTATTTTTCCCCTAGGCCTTTGTAGTTATTGTTTTCGGGAATCAGACTTGCGAAAATTTTGATGGTTTCTCAACCATTCCTTAACTTCCAACTCCCATATCTCGCGAACGGATTGACGAACTCGAGAAATTCCTGTTGCATCTGAAAGTAGAAACTCGCCCGATAACAGCGGTGTGTGTATTATTGCCCTAGGCCATAGTAGTTATTGTTTTCGAGTATCAGACTTGCGAAAATTTTGATGGTTTCTCAACCATTCCTTAACTTCAAACTCCCAAATCTCGCGACCGGATTGACGAACACGAGAAATTCCTATTGCATTTGAAAGCAGAAACTCGCCCGATTTCAACGGTATGTGTACTTTTCCCCTAGGCCTTTGTAGTTATTGGTTTCGGGAATCAGAGATGCGAAAATTTTGATGGTTTCTCAACCATTCCTTAACATCAAACTCCCATATCTCGCGAACGGATTGACGAAATCGAGAAATTCATATTGCATCTGAAAGCAGAGACTCGCCCGATTTCAACGCTATGTGTACTTTTCCCCTAGGCCATTCCAGTTATTGGATTCGAGTATCAAATCAGCGAAAATTTTGGTGGTTTCTCAACCATTCCTTAACTTCCAACTCCCATATCTCGCGAACGGATTGACGAACTCGAGAAATTCCTGTTGCATCTGAAAGTAGAAACTCGCCCGATAACAGCGGTGTGTGTATTATTGCCCTAGGCCATAGTAGTTATTGTTTTCGAGTATCAGACTTGCGAAAATTTTGATGGTTTCTCAACCATTCCTTAACTTCAAACTCCCAAATCTCGCGACCGGATTGACGAACACGAGAAATTCCTATTGCATTTGAAAGCAGAAACTCGCCCGATTTCAACGGTATGTGTACTTTTCCCCTAGGCCTTTGTAGTTATTGGTTTCGGGAATCAGAGATGCGAAAATTTTGATGGTTTCTCAACCATTCCTTAACATCAAACTCCCATATCTCGCGAACGGATTGACGAAATCGAGAAATTCATATTGCATCTGAAAGCAGAAACTCGCCCGATTTCAACGCTATGTGTACTTTTCCCCTAGGCCATTCCAGTTATTGGATTCGAGTATCAAATCAGCGAAAATTTTGGTGGTTTCTCAACCATTCCTTAACTTCAAACTCCCATATCTCGCGAACGGATTGACGAACTCGAGAAATTCCTGTTGCATCTGAAAGGAGAAACTAGCCCGATTACAATGGTGTGTGTACTTCTCCCGTAGGCCATAGTAGTTATTGGTTTTGAGTATCAGACTTGCGAAAATTTTGATGGATTCTTAACCATTCCTTAACATCAAACTCCCATATCTCGCGAACGGATTGACGAACTCGAGAAATTCCTGTTGCATCTGAAAGTAGAAACTCGCCCGATTACAATGGTGTGTGTACTTTTACCCTAGGCCATAGTAGTTATTGGTTTCGAGTATCAGACTTGCGAAAATTTTGTTGGATTCTTAACCATTCCTTAACTTCAAACTCCCATATCTCGCGAACAAATTTACGACCTGGAGAAATTCTTGTTGCATCTGAAAGCAGAAGCTCGCCCGATTACAGCGGTGTGTGTATTTTTGCCCTAGTCCATAGTAGTTATTGGTTTCGAGTATTAGACTTGCGAAAATTTTGATGGTTTCTCAAACGTTTCTTAACTTCAAACTCCCATATCTCGCGAACGGATTGACGAACTCGAGAAATTCCTGTTGCATCTGAAAGCAGAGACTCGCCCGATTACAGCGGTATGTGTATTTTTGCCCTAGGCCATAGTAGTTATTGGTTTCGAGTATCAGACTTGCGAACATTTTGATGGTTTCTCAACCATTCCTTAACTTCAAACTCCCATATCTCGCGAGCGGATTGACGAACTCGAGAAATTCCTGTTGCATCTGAAAGTAGAAAGTCGCCCGATTACAGTGGTGTGTGTACTTTTCCGTTAGGCCATTCCAGTTATTGGTTTCGAGTATCAGACCAGTGAAAATTTTGATGGTTTCTCACCATTCCTTAACTTCAAACTCACATATCTCGCGAACGAACTGACGAACTCGAGAAATTCTTGTTGCATCTGAAAGCAGAATCTCGCCCGGTTACTACGGTGTCTGTATTTTTGCCATATGCCATAGTAGTTATTGTTTTCGAGTATCAGACCTGCGAAAATTTTGATGGTTTCTCAACCATTCCTTAATTCTAACTCCCATATCTCGCGAACGGATTGACGAACTCGAGAAATTCCTGTTGCATCTGAAAGTAGAAACTCGCCCGATTACAATGGTGTGTGTATTTTTCCCCTAGGACATTCCAGTTATTGGTTTCGAGTAACAGACTTGCGAAAATTTTGATGGTTTCTCAACCATTCCTTAATTTCAAACTCCCATATCTCGCGAACGAATTGACGAACTCGAGAAATTCCTGTTGCATCGGTAAGTAGAAACTCGCCCCCTTACAATGGTGTGTGTACTTTTCCCCTAGGCCATTCCAGTTTTTGGTTTCGAGTATCAGACCAGCGAAATTTTTGATGGTTTCTCAACCATTCCTTAACTTCAAACTCCCATATCTCGCGAACGGATTGACGAACTCGAGAAATTCCTGTTGCATCTGAAAGTAGAAACTCGCCCGATTACAATGGTGTGTGTATTTTTCCCCTAGGACATTCCAGTTATTGGTTTCGAGTATCAGACCAGTGAAAATTTTGATGGTTTCTCACCATTCCTTAACTTCGAACTCCCATATCTCGCGAACGAACTGACGAACTCGAGAAATTCTTGTTGCATCTGAAAGCAGAAACTCGCCCGGTTACTACGGTGTCTGTATTTTTGCCATATGCCATAGTAGTTATTGTTTTCGAGTATCAGACCTGCGAAAATTTTGATGGTTCCTCAACCATTCCTTAATTCTAACTCCCATATCTCGCGAACGGATTGACGAACTCGAGAAATTCCTGTTGCATCTGAAAGTAGAAACTCGCCCGATTACAACAGTATGTGTATTTTTCCCATAGGCCATTGCAGTTATTGGTTTCGAGTATCAGACATGCGAAAATTTTGATGGTTTCTCAACCATTCCTTTACTTCAAACTCCCATATCACGCGAACGGATTGACGAACTCGAGAAATTCCTACTGCATCTGAAAGCAGAAACTCGCCCGATTACAACGGTATGTGTATTTTTGCCCTAGGCCATAGTAGTTATTGGTTTCGAGTATCAGACTTGCGAAAATTTTGATGGTTTCTTAACCGTTCCTTAACTTCAAACTCCCATATCTCGGGAATGGATTGACGAACTCGAGAAATTCCTGTTGCATCTGAAAGTAGAAGCTCTCCCGAATACAGCGGTAAGTGTACTTTTCTACTAGGCCATTCCAGTTATTGGTTTCGAGTATCAGACCAGCGAAATTTTTGATGGTTTCTCAACCATTCCTTAACTTCAAACTCCCATATCTCGCGAACGGATTGACGAACTCGAGAAATTCCTGTTGCACCTGAAAGTAGAAACTCGCACGATTACAACGGTATGTGTATTTTTCCCCTAGGCCTTTATAGTTATTGGTTTCGGGAATAAGACTTGCGAAAATTTTGATGGTTTCTCAACCATTCCTTAACTTCAAACTCCCATATCTCGCGAACGAACTGACGAACTCGAGAAATTCTTGTTGCATCTGAAAGCAGAAACTCGCCCGGTTACAACGGTGTGTGTATTTTTGCCATATGCCATAGTAGTTATTGGTTTCGAGTATCAGACTTGCGAAAATTTTGATGGTTTCTTAACCGTTCCTTAACTTCAAGCTCCCATATCTCGGGAATGAATTGACGAACTCGAGAAATTCATGTTGCATCTGAAAGTAGAAACTCGCCCGATTACAATGGTGGGTGTACTTTTCCCCTAGGCCATAGTAGTTATTGGTTTCGAGTATCAGACTTGCGAAAATTTTGATGGTTGCTCAAGCGTTCCTTAACTTCAAACTCCCATACCTCGCGAACGGATTCATGAACTCGAGAAATTCCTATTGCATCTGAAATTAGAAACACGCACGATTACAACTGCATGTGTATTTTTCCCCTAGGCCTTTGTAGTTATTGGTTTCGGGAATCAGACTTGCGAAAATTTTGATGGTTTCTCAACCATTCCTTAAATTCTAACTCCCATATCTTGCGAACGGATTGACGAACTCGAGAAATTCCTGTTGCATCTGAATGCAGAAACTCGCCGGGTTACAACGGTGTGTGTATTTTTGCCCTATGCCATAATAGTTATTGGTTTCGAGTATCAGACTTGCGAAAATTTTGATGGTTTCTCAACCATTCCTTAACTTCAAACTCCCATATCTCGCGAACGAATTGACGAAATCGAGAAATTCTTGTTGCATCTGAAAGCAGAAACTCGCCCGGTTACAACGGTGTGTGTATTTTTGCCCTATGCCATCATAGTTATTGGTTTCGAGTATCAGACTTGCGAAAATTTTGATGGTTTCTCAACCATTCCTTAATTTCAAACTCCCATATCTCGCGAACGAATTGACGAACTCGAGAAATTCCTGTTGCATCGGAAAGTAGAAACTCGCCCCATTACAATGGTGTGTGTACTTTTCCCCTAGGCGATTCCAGTTATTGGTTTCGAGTATCAGACCAGCGAAATTTTTGATGGTTTCTCCACCTTTCCTTAACTTCAAACTCCCATATCTCGCGAACGGATTGACGAACTCGAGAAATTCCTGTTGCATCTGAAAGTAGATACACGGACGATTACAACGGTATGTGTATTTTCCCCCTAGGCCTTTGTAGTTATTGGTTTCGGGAATCAGACTTGCGAAAATTTTGATTGTTTCTCAACCATTCCTTCACTTCTAACTCCCACATCTGGCGAACGGATTGACGAATTCGAGAAATTCCTGTTGCATCTGAAAGTAGAAGCACGCCCGATTACAGTGGTGTGTGTACTTTTCCCCTACGCCATTCCAGTTATTGGTTTCGAGTATACCAGCGAAAATTTTGATGGTTTCTCAACCATTCCATAACTTCAAACTCCCATATCTCGCGAACGGATTGACGAACTCGAGAAATTCCTGTTGCATCTGAAAGTAGAAACTCGCACGATTACAAGGGTATGTGTATTTTTCCCCTAGGCCATTGTAGTTATTGGTTTCGAGTATCAGACCAGCGAAAATTTTGATGGTTTCTCAACCATTCCATAACTTCAAACTCCCATATCTCGCGAACGGATTGACGAACTCGAGAAATTCCTGTTGCATCTGAAAGTAGAAACTCGCACGATTACAACGGTATGTGTATTTTTCCCCTAGGCCATTGTAGTTATTGGTTTCGAGTGTCAGACATGCGAAAATTTTGATGGTTTCTCAACCATTCCTTTACTTCAAACTCCCATATCACGCGAACGGATTGACGAACTCGAGAAATTCCTATTGCATCTGAAAGTAGAAGCACGCCCGATTACAGTGGTGTGTGTACTTTTCCCCTACGCCATTCCAGTTATTGGTTTCGAGTATCAGACCAGCGAAATTTTGATGGTTTCTCAACCATTCCATAACTTCAAACTCCCATATCTCGCGAACGGATTGACGAACTCGAGAAATTCCTGTTGCATCTGAAAGTAGAAACTCGCACGATTACAACGGCATGTGTATTTTTCCCCTAGGCCTTTTTAGTTATTGGTTTCGGGAATCAGACTTGCGAAAATACTGATGGTTTCTCAACCATTCCTTTACTTCAAACTCCCATATGACGCGAATGGATTGACGATCTCGAGAAATTCCTGTTGCATCTGAAAGTAGAAACGCTCCCGATTACAGTGGTGTGTGTGCTTTTCCCCTAGGCCTCTCCAGTTATTGGTTTCGAGTATCAGACCAGCGAAAATTTTGATGGTTTCTCAACCACTCCTTAACTTCAAGCTCCCATATCTCGCGAACGGATTGACGAACTCGAGAAATTCCTGTTGCATCTGAAAGTAGAAACTCGCCCGAATACAGCGGTAAGTGTACTTTTCCCCTAGGCCATTCCAGTTATTGGTTTCGAGTATCAGACCAGCGAAATTTTTGATGGTTTCTCAACCATTCCTTATCTTCAAACTCCCATATCTCGCGAACGGATTGAAGAACTCGAGAAATTCCTGTTGCATCTGAAAGTAGAAACTCGCACGATTACAACGGCATGTGTGTTTTTCCCCTAGGCCTTTGTAGTTATTGGTTTCGAGTATCAGAGCAGCGAAAATTTTGATGGTTTCTCAACCATTCCTTAACTTCAAACTCCCATATCACGCGAACGGATTGACGAACTCGAGGAATTCCTATTGCATCTGAAAGCAGAAACTCGCCCGATTACAACGATATGTGCATTTTTGCCCTAGGGCATAGCAGTTATTGGTTTCGAGTATCAGACTTGCGAGAATTTTGATGGTTTCTCAACCATTCCTTAATTTCAAACTCCCATATCTCGCGAACGAATTGACGAACTCGAGAAATTCCTGCTGCATCGGAAAGTAGAAACTCGCCGCATTACAATGGTGTGTGTACTTTTCCCCTAGGCCATTCCAGTTATTGGTTTCGAGTATTAGACCAGCGAAATTTTTGATGGTTTCTCAACCATTCCTTAACTTCAAACTCCCATATCTCGCGAACGGATTGACGAACTCGAGAAATTCCTGTT
This sequence comes from Ptiloglossa arizonensis, assembly GCF_051014685.1. Classification (NCBI taxonomy): domain Eukaryota; kingdom Metazoa; phylum Arthropoda; class Insecta; order Hymenoptera; family Colletidae; genus Ptiloglossa; species Ptiloglossa arizonensis. The sequence goes on along the minus strand of NW_027478782.1, from coordinate 137,102 downwards.
TCATCTGAAAGTAGAAACTCGCCCGATTACAGCGGTATGTGTATTTTCCCCCTAGGCCATTGTAGTTATTGGTTTCGAGTATCAGACATGCGAAAATTTTGATGGTTTCTCAACCATTCCTTTACTTCAAACTCCCATATCACGCGAACGGATTGACGAACTCGAGGAATTCCTATTGCATCTGAAAGCAGAAGCTCGCCCGATTACAACGGTATGTGCATTTTTGCCCTAGGGCATAGTAGTTATTGATTTCGAGTATCAGACTTGCGAAAATTTTGATGGTTTCTCAACCGTTCCTTAACTTCAAACACCCATATCACGCGAACGGATTCACAATCTCGAGAAATTCCTGTTGCATCAGAAAGTAGAAACACGCCCGATTACAGTGGTGTGTGTGCTTTTCCCCTAGGCCACTCCAGTTATTCGTTTCCAGTATCAGACCAGCGAAAATTTTGATGGTTTCTCAACCATTCCTTAAATTCAAACTCCCATATCTCGCGAACGATCTGACGAACTCGAGAAATTCATGTTCCATCTGAAAGTAGAAACTCGCCCGATTACAATGGCGTGTGTACTTTTCCCCTAGGCCATTCCAGTTATTGGTTTCGAGTATCAGAGCAGCGAAAATTTTGATGGTTTCTCAACCATTCCTTAATTTCAAACTCCCATATCTCGCGAACGAATTGACGAACTCGAGAAATTCCTGCTGCATCGGAAAGTAGAAACTCGCCGCATTACAATGGTGTGTGTACTTTTCCCCTAGGCCATTCCAGTTATTGGTTTCGAGTATTAGACCAGCGAAATTTTTGATGGTTTCTCAACCATTCCTTAACTTCAAACTCCCATATCTCGCGAACGGATTGACGAACTCGAGAAATTCCTGTTTCATCTGAAAGCAGAAACTCGCCCGATTACAACGATATGTGCATTTTTGCCCTAGGGCATAGCAGTTATTGGTTTCGAGTATCAGACTTGCGAGAATTTTGATGGTTTCTCAACCATTCCTTAATTTCAAACTCCCATATCTCGCGAACGGATTGACGAACTCGAGAAATTCCTGTTGCATCTGAAAGTAGAAACTCGCCCGATTACAATGGTGTGTGTACTTTTCCCCTAGGCCATTCCAGTTATTGGTTTCGAGTATCAGACCAGCGAAAATTTTGGTGGTTTCTCAACCATTCCTTAACTTCAAACTCCCATATCTCGCGAACGAACTGACGAACTCGAGAAATTCTTGTTGCATCTGAAAGCAGAAACTCGCCCGGTTACAACGGTGTGTGTACTTTTCCCCTAGGCCATTCCAGTTATTGGTTTCGAGTATCAGACCAGCGAAAATTTTGGTGGTTTCTCAACCATTCCTTAACTTCAAACTCCCATATCTCGCGAACGAACTGACGAACTCGAGAAATTCTTGTTGCATCTGAAAGCAGAAACTCGCCCGGTTACAACGGTGTGTGTATTTTTGCCATATGCCATAGTAGTTATTGGTTTCGAGTATCAGACTTGCGAAAATTTTGATGGTTTCTTAACCGTTCCTTAAATTGTAACTCCCATATCTTGCGAACGGATTGACGAACTCGAGAAATTCCTGTTGCATCTGAATGCAGAAACTCGCCGGGTTACAACGGTGTGTGTATTTTTGCCATATGCCATAGTAGTTATTGGTTTCGGGTATCAGACTTGCGAAAATTTTGATGGTTTCTCAACCATTCCTTAATTTCAAACTCCCATATCTCGCGAACGAATTGACGAACTCGAGAAATTCCTGTTGCATCGGAAAGTAGAAACTCGCCCCATTACAATGGTGTGTGTACTTTTCCCCTAGGCGATTCCAGTTATTGGTTTCGAGTATCAGACCAGCGAAAATTTTGATGGTTTCTCAACCATTCCTTTACTTCAAACTCCCATATCACGCGAACGGATTGACGAACTCGAGAAATTCCTATTGCATCTGAAAGTAGAAGCACGCCCGATTACAGTGGTGTGTGTACTTTTCCCCTACGCCATTCCAGTTATTGGTTTCGAGTATCAGACCAGCGAAATTTTGATGGTTTCTCAACCATTCCATAACTTCAAACTCCCATATCTCGCGAACGGATTGACGAACTCGAGAAATTCCTGTTGCATCTGAAAGTAGAAACTCGCACGATTACAACGGCATGTGTATTTTTCCCCTAGGCCTTTTTAGTTATTCGTTTCGGGAATCAGACTTGCGAAAATATTGATGGTTTCTCAACCATTCCTTTACTTCAAACTCCCATATCACGCGAACGGATTGACGATCTCGAGAAATTCCTGTTGCATCTGAAAGTAGAAACGCTCCCGATTACAGTGGTGTGTGTGCTTTTCCCCTAGGCCACTCCAGTTATTGGTTTCGAGTATCAGACCAGCGAAAATTTTGATGGTTTCTCAACCACTCCTTAACTTCAAGCTCCCATATCTCGCGAACGGATTGACGAACTCGAGAAATTCCTGTTGCATCTGAAAGTAGAAACTCGCCCGAATACAGCGGTAAGTGTACTTTTCCCCTAGGCCATTCCAGTTATTGGTTTCGAGTATCAGACCAGCGAAATTTTTGATGGTTTCTCAACCATTCCTTAATTTCAAACTCCCATATCACGCGAACGGATTGACGAACTCGAGAAATTCCTGTTGCATCTGAAAGTAGAAACTCGCACGATTACAACGGCATGTGTGTTTTTCCCCTAGGCCTTTGTAGTTATTGGTTTCGGGAATCAGACTTGCGAAAATTTTGATGGTTTCTCAACCATTCCTTAAATTCTAACTCCCATATCTCGCGAACGGATTGACGAACTCGAGAAATTCCTGTTGCATCTGAAAGTAGAAACTCGCCCGATTACAATGGTGTGTGTACTTTTCCCCTAGGACATTCCAGATATTGGTTTCGAGTATCAGACCAGCGAAAATTTTGATGGTTTCTCAACCATTCCTTAACTTCAAACTCCCATATCTCGCGAACGATCTGACGAACTGGAGAAATTCTTGTTGCATCTGAAAGCAGAAACTCGCCCGATTACAGCGGTGTGTGTATTTTTGCCCTAGGCAATAGTAGTTATTGGTTTCGAGTATCAGACTTGCGAAAATTTTGATGGTTTCTCAACCGTTCCTTAACTTCAAACTCCCATATCACGCGAACGGATTCACAATCTCGAGAAATTCCTGTTGCATCTGAAAGTAGAAACTCGCACGATTACAACGGCATGTGTATTTTTCCCCTAGGCCTTTTTAGTTATTGGTTTCGAGTATCGGACATGCGAAAATTTTGATGGTTTCTCAACCATTCCTTTACTTCAAACTCCCATATCACGCGAACGGATTGACGAACTCGAGGAATTCCTATTGCATCTGAAAGCAGAAACTCGCCCGGTTACAACGGTGTGTGTATTTTTGCCATATGCCATAGTAGTTATTGGTTTCGAGTATCAGACTTGCCAAAATTTTGATGGTTTCTCAACCATTCCTTAGTTTCAAACTCCCATATCTCGCGAACGAATTGACGAACTCGAGAAATTCCTGTTGCATCGGAAAGTAGAAACTCGCCCCATTACAATGGTGTGTGTACTTTTCCCCTAGGCCATTCCAGTTATTGGTTTCGAGTATCAGACCAGCGAAATTTTTGATGGTTTCTCAACCATTCCTTAACTTCAAACTCCCATATCTCGCGAACGGATTGACGAACTCGAGAAATTCCTGTTGCATCTGAAAGTAGAAACTCGCACGATTACAACGGTATGTGTATTTTTCCCATAGGACTTTGTAGTTATTGGTTTCGGGAATCAGACTTGCGAAAATTTTGATGGTTTCTCAACCATTCCTTAAATTCTAACTCCCATATCTTGCGAACGGATTGACGAACTCGAGAAATTCCTGTTGCATCTGAAAGCAGAAACTCGCCCGGTTACAACGGTGTGTGTATTTTTGCCCTATGCCTTTGTAGTTATTGGTTTCGGGAATCAGACTTGCGAAAATTTTGATGGTTTCTCAACCATTCCTTAAATTCTAACTCCCATATCTCGCGAACGGATTGACGAACTCGAGAAATTCCTGTTGCATCTGAAAGTAGAAACTCGCCCGAATACAGTGGTAAGTGTACTTTTCCCCTAGGCCATTCCAGTTATTGGTTTCGAGTATCAGACTTGCGAAAATTTTGATGGTTGCTCAAGCGTTCCTTAGCTTCAAACACCCATATCTCGCGAACGGACTCACGAACTCGAGAAATTCCTGTTGCATCCGAAAGTAGAGACTCGCACAATTACAGCTGCATGTGTATTTTTCCCCTAGGCCTTTGTAGTTATTGGTTTCGGGAATCAGACTTGCGAAAATTTTGATGGTTTCTCAACCATTCCTTAATTTCAAACTCCCATATCTCGCGAACGAATTGACGAACTCGAGAAATTCCTGTTGCATCGGAAAGTAGAAACACGCCCCATTACAATGGTGTGTGTACTTTTCCCCTAGGCGATTCCAGTTATTGGTTTCGAGTATCAGACCAGCGAAATTTTTGATGGTTTCTCCACCTTTCCTTTACTTCAAACTCCCATATCTCGCGAACGGATTGACAAACTCGAGAAATTCCTATTGCATCTGAAAGTAGAAACTCGCACGATTACAACGGCATGTGTATTTTTCCCCTAGGCCTTTTTAGTTATTGGTTTCGGGAATCAGACTTGCGAAAATTTTGATGGTTTCTCTACCATTCCTTTACTTCAAACTCCCATATCACGCGAACGGATTGACGATCTCGCGAAATTCCTGTTGCATCTGAAAGTAGAAACGCGCCCGATTACAGTGGTGTGTGTGCTTTTCCCCTAGGCCACTCCAGTTATTGGTTTCGAGTATCAGACCAGCGAAAATTTTGATGGTTTCTCAACCACTCCTTAACTTCAAGCTCCCATATCTCGCGAACGGATTGACGAACTCGAGAAAATCCTGTTGCATCTGAAAGTAGAAACTAGCCCGAATACAGCGGTATGTGTACTTTTCCCCTAGGCCATTCCAGTTATTGGTTTCGAGTATCAGACCAGCGAAATTTTTGATGGTTTCTCAACCATTCCTTTACTTCAAACTCCCATATCACGCGAACGGATTGACGAACTCGAGAAATTCCTATTGCATCTGAAAGTAGAAGCACGCCCGATTACAGTGGTGTGTGTACTTTTCCCCTACGCCATTCCAGTTATTGGTTTCGAGTATCAGACCAGCGAAATTTTGATGGTTTCTCAACCATTCCATAACTTCAAACTCCCATATCTCGCGAACGGATTGACGAACTCGAGAAATTCCTGTTGCATCTGAAAGTAGAAACTCGCACGATTACAACGGCATGTGTATTTTTCCCCTAGGCCTTTTTAGTTATTCGTTTCGGGAATCAGACTTGCGAAAATATTGATGGTTTCTCAACCATTCCTTTACTTCAAACTCCCATATCACGCGAACGGATTGACGATCTCGAGAAATTCCTGTTGCATCTGAAAGTAGAAACGCTCCCGATTACAGTGGTGTGTGTGCTTTTCCCCTAGGCCACTCCAGTTATTGGTTTCGAGTATCAGACCAGCGAAAATTTTGATGGTTTCTCAACCACTCCTTAACTTCAAGCTCCCATATCTCGCGAACGGATTGACGAACTCGAGAAATTCCTGTTGCATCTGAAAGTAGAAACTCGCCCGAATACAGCGGTAAGTGTACTTTTCCCCTAGGCGATTCCAGTTATTGGTTTCGAGTATCAGACCAGCGAAATTTTTGATGGTTTCTCAACCATTCCTTAATTTCAAACTCCCATATCACGCGAACGGATTGACGAACTCGAGAAATTCCTGTTGCATCTGAAAGTAGAAACTCGCACGATTACAACGGCATGTGTGTTTTTCCCCTAGGCCTTTGTAGTTATTGGTTTCGGGAATCAGACTTGCGAAAATTTTGATGGTTTCTCAACCATTCCTTAAATTCTAACTCCCATATCTCGCGAACGGATTGACGAACTCGAGAAATTCCTGTTGCATCTGAAAGTAGAAACTCGCCCGATTACAATGGTGTGTGTACTTTTCCCCTAGGACATTCCAGATATTGGTTTCGAGTATCAGACCAGCGAAAATTTTGATGGTTTCTCAACCATTCCTTAACTTCAAACTCCCATATCTCGCGAACGATCTGACGAACTGGAGAAATTCTTGTTGCATCTGAAAGCAGAAACTCGCCCGATTACAGCGGTGTGTGTATTTTTGCCCTAGGCAATAGTAGTTATTGGTTTCGAGTATCAGACTTGCGAAAATTTTGATGGTTTCTCAACCGTTCCTTAACTTCAAACTCCCATATCACGCGAACGGATTCACAATCTCGAGAAATTCCTGTTGCATCTGAAAGTAGAAACTCGCACGATTACAACGGCATGTGTATTTTTCCCCTAGGCCTTTTTAGTTATTGGTTTCGAGTATCGGACATGCGAAAATTTTGATGGTTTCTCAACCATTCCTTTACTTCAAACTCCCATATCACGCGAACGGATTGACGAACTCGAGGAATTCCTATTGCATCTGAAAGCAGAAACTCGCCCGGTTACAACGGTGTGTGTATTTTTGCCATATGCCATAGTAGTTATTGGTTTCGAGTATCAGACTTGCCAAAATTTTGATGGTTTCTCAACCATTCCTTAGTTTCAAACTCCCATATCTCGCGAACGAATTGACGAACTCGAGAAATTCCTGTTGCATCGGAAAGTAGAAACTCGCCCCATTACAATGGTGTGTGTACTTTTCCCCTAGGCCATTCCAGTTATTGGTTTCGAGTATCAGACCAGCGAAATTTTTGATGGTTTCTCAACCATTCCTTAACTTCAAACTCCCATATCTCGCGAACGGATTGACGAACTCGAGAAATTCCTGTTGCATCTGAAAGTAGAAACTCGCACGATTACAACGGTATGTGTATTTTTCCCATAGGACTTTGTAGTTATTGGTTTCGGGAATCAGACTTGCGAAAATTTTGATGGTTTCTCAACCATTCCTTAAATTCTAACTCCCATATCTTGCGAACGGATTGACGAACTCGAGAAATTCCTGTTGCATCTGAAAGCAGAAACTCGCCCGGTTACAACGGTGTGTGTATTTTTGCCCTATGCCTTTGTAGTTATTGGTTTCGGGAATCAGACTTGCGAAAATTTTGATGGTTTCTCAACCATTCCTTAAATTCTAACTCCCATATCTCGCGAACGGATTGACGAACTCGAGAAATTCCTGTTGCATCTGAAAGTAGAAACTCGCCCGAATACAGTGGTAAGTGTACTTTTCCCCTAGGCCATTCCAGTTATTGGTTTCGAGTATCAGACTTGCGAAAATTTTGATGGTTGCTCAAGCGTTCCTTAGCTTCAAACACCCATATCTCGCGAACGGACTCACGAACTCGAGAAATTCCTGTTGCATCCGAAAGTAGAGACTCGCACAATTACAGCTGCATGTGTATTTTTCCCCTAGGCCTTTGTAGTTATTGGTTTCGGGAATCAGACTTGCGAAAATTTTGATGGTTTCTCAACCATTCCTTAATTTCAAACTCCCATATCTCGCGAACGAATTGACGAACTCGAGAAATTCCTGTTGCATCGGAAAGTAGAAACACGCCCCATTACAATGGTGTGTGTACTTTTCCCCTAGGCGATTCCAGTTATTGGTTTCGAGTATCAGACCAGCGAAATTTTTGATGGTTTCTCCACCTTTCCTTTACTTCAAACTCCCATATCTCGCGAACGGATTGACAAACTCGAGAAATTCCTATTGCATCTGAAAGTAGAAACTCGCACGATTACAACGGCATGTGTATTTTTCCCCTAGGCCTTTTTAGTTATTGGTTTCGGGAATCAGACTTGCGAAAATTTTGATGGTTTCTCTACCATTCCTTTACTTCAAACTCCCATATCACGCGAACGGATTGACGATCTCGCGAAATTCCTGTTGCATCTGAAAGTAGAAACGCGCCCGATTACAGTGGTGTGTGTGCTTTTCCCCTAGGCCACTCCAGTTATTGGTTTCGAGTATCAGACCAGCGAAAATTTTGATGGTTTCTCAACCACTCCTTAACTTCAAGCTCCCATATCTCGCGAACGGATTGACGAACTCGAGAAAATCCTGTTGCATCTGAAAGTAGAAACTAGCCCGAATACAGCGGTATGTGTACTTTTCCCCTAGGCCATTCCAGTTATTGGTTTCGAGTATCAGACCAGCGAAATTTTTGATGGTTTCTCAACCATTCTTTAACTTCAAACTCCCATATCTCGCGAACGGATTGACGAACTCGAGAAATTCCTGTTGCATCTGAAAGTAGAAACTCGCACGATTACAACGGCATGTGTGTTTTTCCCCTAGGCCTTTGTAGTTATTGGTTTCGGGAATCAGACTTGCGAAAATTTTGATGGTTTCTCAACCATTCCTTAACTTCAAACTCCCATATCTCGCGAACGATCTGACGAACTCGAGGAATTCCTATTGCATCTGAAAGCAGAAACTCGCCCGATTACAACGGTATGTGCATTTTTGCTCTAGGGCATAGTAGTTATTGGTTTCGAGTATCAGACTTGCGAAAATTTTGATGGTTTCTCAACCGTTCCTTAACTTCAAACACCCATATCACGCGAACGGATTCACAATCTCGAGAAATTCCTGTTGCATCTGAAAGTAGAAACTCGCACGATTACAACGGCATGTGTATTTTTCCCCTAGGCCTTTTTAGTTATTGGTTTCGGGAATCAGACTTGCGAAAATTTTGATGGTTTCTCAACCATTCCTTAACTTCAAACTCCCATATCTCGCGAACGGATTGACGAACTCAAGAAATTCCTGTTGCATCTGAAAGTAGAAACTCTCCCGAATACAGCGGTAAGTGTACTTTTCAACTAGGCCATTCCAGTTATTGGTTTCGAGTATCAGACCAGCCAAATTTTTGATGGTTTCTCAACCATTCCTTAACTTCAAACTCCCATATCTCGCGAACGATCTGACGAACTCGAGGAATTCCTATTGCATCTGAAAGCAGAAACTCGCCCGATTACAACGGTATGTGCATTTTTGCCCTAGGGCATAGTAGTTATTGGTTTCGAGTATCAGACTTGCGAAAATTTTGATGGTTTCTCAACCATTCCTTAATTTCAAACTCCCATATCTCGCGAACGAATTGACGAACTCGAGAAATTCCTGTTGCATCGGAAAGTAAAAACTCGCCCCATTACAATGGTGTATGTACTTTTCCCCTAGGCGATTCCAGTTATTGGTTTCGAGTATCAGACCAGCGAAATTTTTGATGGTTTCTCAACCATTCCTTTACTTCAAACTCCCATATCACGCGAACGGATTGACGAACTCGAGAAATTCCTATTGCATCTGAAAGTAGAAACTCGCACGATTACAACGGCATGTGTATTTTTCCCCTAGGCCTTTTTAGTTATTGGTTTCGGGAATCAGACTTGCGAAAATTTTGATGGTTTCTCTACCATTCCTTTACTTCAAACTCCCATATCACGCGAACGGATTGACGATCTCGCGAAATTCCTGTTGCATCTGAAAGTAGAAACGCGCCCGATTACAGTGGTGTGTGTGCTTTTCCCCTAGGCCACTCCAGTTATTGGTTTCGAGTATCAGACCAGCGAAAATTTTGATGGTTTCTCAACCACTCCTTAACTTCAAGCTCCCATATCTCGCGAACGGATTGACGAACTCGAGAAAATCCTGTTGCATCTGAAAGTAGAAACTAGCCCGAATACAGCGGTATGTGTACTTTTCCCCTAGGCCATTCCAGTTATTGGTTTCGAGTATCAGACCAGCGAAATTTTTGATGGTTTCTCAACCATTCTTTAACTTCAAACTCCCATATCTCGCGAACGGATTGACGAACTCGAGAAATTCCTGTTGCATCTGAAAGTAGAAACTCGCACGATTACAACGGCATGTGTGTTTTTCCCCTAGGCCTTTGTAGTTATTGGTTTCGGGAATCAGACTTGCGAAAATTTTGATGGTTTCTCAACCATTCCTTAACTTCAAACTCCCATATCTCGCGAATGATCTGACGAACTCGAGGAATTCCTATTGCATCTGAAAGCAGAAACTCGCCCGATTACAACGGTATGTGCATTTTTGCTCTAGGGCATAGTAGTTATTGGTTTCGAGTATCAGACTTGCGAAAATTTTGATGGTTTCTCAACCGTTCCTTAACTTCAAACACCCATATCACGCGAACGGATTCACAATCTCGAGAAATTCCTGTTGCATCTGAAAGTAGAAACTCGCACGATTACAACGGCATGTGTATTTTTCCCCTAGGCCTTTTTAGTTATTGGTTTCGGGAATCAGACTTGCGAAAATTTTGATGGTTTCTCAACCATTCCTTAACTTCAAACTCCCATATCTCGCGAACGGATTGACGAACTCAAGAAATTCCTGTTGCATCTGAAAGTAGAAACTCTCCCGAATACAGCGGTAAGTGTACTTTTCAACTAGGCCATTCCAGTTATTGGTTTCGAGTATCAGACCAGCCAAATTTTTGATGGTTTCTCAACCATTCCTTAACTTCAAACTCCCATATCTCGCGAACGATCTGACGAACTCGAGGAATTCCTATTGCATCTGAAAGCAGAAACTCGCCCGATTACAACGGTATGTGCATTTTTGCCCTAGGGCATAGTAGTTATTGGTTTCGAGTATCAGACTTGCGAAAATTTTGATGGTTTCTCAACCATTCCTTAATTTCAAACTCCCATATCTCGCGAACGAATTGACGAACTCGAGAAATTCCTGTTGCATCGGAAAGTAGAAACTCGCCCCATTACAATGGTGTATGTACTTTTCCCCTAGGCGATTCCAGTTATTGGTTTCGAGTATCAGACCAGCGAAAATTTTGATGGTTTCTCAACCATTCCTTTACTTCAAACTCCCATATCACGCGAACGGATTGACGAACTCGAGAAATTCCTATTGCATCTGAAAGTAGAAACTCGCACGATTACAACGGCGTGTGTATTTTTCCCCTAGGCCTTTTTAGTTATTGGTTTCGGGAATCAGACTTGCGAAAATTTTGATGGTTTCTCTACCATTCCTTTACTTCAAACTCCCATATCACGCGAACGGATTGACGATCTCGCGAAATTCCTGTTGCATCTGAAAGTAGAAACGCGCCCGATTACAGTGGTGTATGTGCTTTTCCCCTAGGCCACTCCAGTTATTGGTTTCGAGTATCAGACCAGCGAAAATTTTGATGGTTTCTCAACCACTCCTTAACTTCAAGCTCCCATATCTCGCGAACGGACTGACAAACTCGAGATAATCCTGTTGCATCTGAAAGTAGAAACTAGCCCGAATACAGCGGTAAGTGTACTTTTCCCCTAGGCCATTCCAGTTATTGGTTTCGAGTATCAGACCAGCGAAATTTTTGATGGTTTCTCAACCATTCTTTAACTTCAAACTCCCATATCTCGCGAACGGATTGACGAACTCGAGAAATTCCTGTTGCATCTGAAAGTAGAAACTCGCACGATTACAACGGCATGTGTGTTTTTCCCCTAGGCCTTTGTAGTTATTGGTTTCGGGAATCAGACTTGCGAAAATTTTGATGGTTTCTCAACCATTCCTTAACTTCAAACTCCCATATCTCGCGAACGGATTGACGATCTCGAGAAATTCCTGTGCATCTGAAAGTAGAAACACGGCCGATTACAGTGGTGTGTGTACTTTTCCCCTAGGCCATTCCAGTTATTGGTTTCGAGTATCAGACCAGCGAAAATTTTGATGGTTTCTCAACCATTCCTTTACTTCAAACTCCCATATCACGCGAACGGATTGACGAACTCGAGAAATTCCTATTGCATCTGAAAGTAGAAACTCGCACGATTACAACGGCGTGTGTATTTTTCCCCTAGGCCTTTTTAGTTATTGGTTTCGGGAATCAGACTTGCGAAAATTTTGATGGTTTCTCTACCATTCCTTTACTTCAAACTCCCATATCACGCGAACGGATTGACGATCTCGCGAAATTCCTGTTGCATCTGAAAGTAGAAACGCGCCCGATTACAGTGGTGTATGTGCTTTTCCCCTAGGCCACTCCAGTTATTGGTTTCGAGTATCAGACCAGCGAAAATTTTGATGGTTTCTCAACCACTCCTTAACTTCAAGCTCCCATATCTCGCGAACGGACTGACAAACTCGAGAAAATCCTGTTGCATCTGAAAGTAGAAACTAGCCCGAATACAGCGGTAAGTGTACTTTTCCCCTAGGCCATTCCAGTTATTGGTTTCGAGTATCAGACCAGCGAAATTTTTGATGGTTTCTCAACCATTCCTTTACTTCAAACTCCCATATCACGCGAACGGATTGACGAACTCGAGAAATTCCTATTGCATCTGAAAGTAGAAACTCGCACGATTACAACGGCATGTGTATTTTTCCCCTAGGCCTTTTTAGTTATTGGTTTCGGGAATCAGACTTGCGAAAATTTTGATGGTTTCTCTACCATTCCTTTACTTCAAACTCCCATATCACGCGAACGGATTGACGATCTCGCGAAATTCCTGTTGCATCTGAAAGTAGAAACGCGCCCGATTACAGTGGTGTGTGTGCTTTTCCCCTAGGCCACTCCAGTTATTGGTTTCGAGTATCATACCAGCGAAAATTTTGATGGTTTCTCAACCATTCCTTAAATTCAAACTCCCATATCTCGCGAACGATCTGACGAATTCGAGAAATTCATGTTGCATCTGAAAGTAGAAATTCGCCCGATTACAATGGCGTGTGTACTTTTCCCCTAGGCCATTCCAGTTATTGGTTTCGAGTATCAGAGCAACGAAAATTTTGATGGTTTCTCAACCATTCCTTAACTTCAAACTGCCATATCTCGCGAACGATCTGACGAACTTGAGAAATTCTTGTTGCATCTGAAAGTAGAAACACGGCCGATTACAGTGGTGTGTGTACTTTTCCCCTAGGCCATTCCAGTTATTGGTTTCGAGTATCAGACCAGCGAAAATTTTGATGGTTTCTCAACCATTCCTTTACTTCAAACTCCCATATCACGCGAACGGATTGACGAACTCGAGAAATTCCTATTGCATCTGAAAGTAGAAACTCGCACGATTACAACGGCGTGTGTATTTTTCCCCTAGGCCTTTTTAGTTATTGGTTTCGGGAATCAGACTTGCGAAAATTTTGATGGTTTCTCTACCATTCCTTTACTTCAAACTCCCATATCACGCGAACGGATTGACGATCTCGCGAAATTCCTGTTGCATCTGAAAGTAGAAACGCGCCCGATTACAGTGGTGTATGTGCTTTTCCCCTAGGCCACTCCAGTTATTGGTTTCGAGTATCAGACCAGCCAAAATTTTGATGGTTTCTCAACCACTCCTTAACTTCAAGCTCCCATATCTCGCGAACGGACTGACAAACTCGAGATAATCCTGTTGCATCTGAAAGTAGAAACTAGCCCGAATACAGCGGTAAGTGTACTTTTCCCCTAGGCCATTCCAGTTATTGGTTTCGAGTATCAGACCAGCGAAATTTTTGATGGTTTCTCAACCATTCTTTAACTTCAAACTCCCATATCTCGCGAACGGATTGACGAACTCGAGAAATTCCTGTTGCATCTGAAAGTAGAAACTCGCACGATTACAACGGCATGTGTGTTTTTCCCCTAGGCCTTTGTAGTTATTGGTTTCGGGAATCAGACTTGCGAAAATTTTGATGGTTTCTCAACCATTCCTTAACTTCAAACTCCCATATCTCGCGAACGGATTGACGATCTCGAGAAATTCCTGTGCATCTGAAAGTAGAAACACGGCCGATTACAGTGGTGTGTGTACTTTTCCCCTAGGCCATTCCAGTTATTGGTTTCGAGTATCAGACCAGCGAAAATTTTGATGGTTTCTCAACCATTCCTTTACTTCAAACTCCCATATCACGCGAACGGATTGACGAACTCGAGAAATTCCTATTGCATCTGAAAGTAGAAACTCGCACGATTACAACGGCGTGTGTATTTTTCCCCTAGGCCTTTTTAGTTATTGGTTTCGGGAATCAGACTTGCGAAAATTTTGATGGTTTCTCTACCATTCCTTTACTTCAAACTCCCATATCACGCGAACGGATTGACGATCTCGCGAAATTCCTGTTGCATCTGAAAGTAGAAACGCGCCCGATTACAGTGGTGTATGTGCTTTTCCCCTAGGCCACTCCAGTTATTGGTTTCGAGTATCAGACCAGCGAAAATTTTGATGGTTTCTCAACCACTCCTTAACTTCAAGCTCCCATATCTCGCGAACGGACTGACAAACTCGAGAAAATCCTGTTGCATCTGAAAGTAGAAACTAGCCCGAATACAGCGGTAAGTGTACTTTTCCCCTAGGCCATTCCAGTTATTGGTTTCGAGTATCAGACCAGCGAAATTTTTGATGGTTTCTCAACCATTCTTTAACTTCAAACTCCCATATCTCGCGAACGGATTGACGAACTCGAGAAATTCCTGTTGCATCTGAAAGTAGAAACTCGCACGATTACAACGGCATGTGTGTTTTTCCCCTAGGCCTTTGTAGTTATTGGTTTCGGGAATCAGACTTGCGAAAATTTTGATGGTTTCTCAACCATTCCTTAACTTCAAACTCCCATATCTCGCGAACGATCTGACGAACTCGAGGAATTCCTATTGCATCTGAAAGCAGAAACTCGCCCGATTACAACGGTATGTGCATTTTTGCCCTAGGGCATAGTAGTTATTGGTTTCGAGTATCAGACTTGCGAAAATTTTGATGGTTTCTCAACCATTCCTTAATTTCAAACTCCCATATCTCGCGAACGAATTGACGAACTCGAGAAATTCCTGTTGCATCTGAAAGCAGAAACTCGCCCGATTACAATGGTGTGTGTACTTTTCCCCTAGGACATTCCAGTTATTGGTTTCGAGTATCAGACCAGCGAAAATTTTGATTGTTTCTCAACCATTCCTTAACTTCAAACTCCCATATCTCGCGAACGATCTGACGAACTCGAGGAATTCCTATTGCATCTGAAAGCAGAAACTCGCCCGATTACAACGGTATGTGCATTTTTGCCCTAGGGCATAGTAGTTATTGGTTTCGAGTATCAGACTTGCGAAAATTTTGATGGTTTCTCAACCATTCCTTAATTTCAAACTCCCATATCTCGCGAACGAATTGACGAACTCGAGAAATTCCTGTTGCATCGGAAAGTAGAAACTCGCCCCATTACAATGGTGTGTGTACTTTTCCCCTAGGCGATTCCAGTTATTGGTTTCGAGTATCAGACCAGCGAAATTTTTGATGGTTTCTCAACCATTCCTTTACTTCAAACTCCCATATCACGCGAACGGATTGACGAACTCGAGAAATTCCTATTGCATCTGAAAGTAGAAACTCGCACGATTACAACGGCATGTGTATTTTTCCCCTAGGCCTTTTTAGTTATTGGTTTCGGGAATCAGACTTGCGAAAATTTTGATGGTTTCTCTACCATTCCTTTACTTCAAACTCCCATATCACGCGAACGGATTGACGATCTCGCGAAATTCCTGTTGCATCTGAAAGTAGAAACGCGCCCGATTACAGTGGTGTGTGTGCTCTTCCCCTAGGCCACTCCAGTTATTGGTTTCGAGTATCAGACCAGCGAAAATTTTGATGGTTTCTCAACCATTCCTTAAATTCAAACTCCCATATCTCGCGAACGATCTGACGAACTCGAGAAATTCATGTTGCATCTGAAAGTAGAAATTCGCCCGATTACAATGGCGTGTGTACTTTTCCCCTAGGCCATTCCAGTTATTGGTTTCGAGTATCAGAGCAGCGAAAAGTTTGATGGTTTCTCAACCATTCCTTAACTTCAAACTGCCATATCTCGCGAACGATCTGACGAACTTGAGAAATTCTTGTTGCATCTGAAAGCAGAAACTCGCCCGATTACAGCGGTGTGTTTGTTTTTGCCCTAGGCCATAGTAGTTATTGGTTTCGAGTATCAGACTTGCAAAAATTTTGATGGTTTCTCAACCATTCCTTTACTTCAAACTCCCATATCTCGCTAACGGATTGACGAACTCGAGAAATTCCTGTTGCATCTGAAAGTAGAAACTCGCACGATTACAACGGTATGTGTATTTTTCCCATAGGCCTTTGTAGTTATTGGTTTCGGGAATCAGACTTGCGAAAATTTTGATGATTTCTCAACCATTCCTTAAATTCTAACTCCCATATCTCGCGAACGGATTGACGAACTCGAGAAATTCCTGTTGCATCTGAAAGTAGAAACTCGCCCGATCACAATGGTGTGTGTACTTTTCCCCTAGGCCTTTGTAGTTATTGGTTTCGGGAATCAGACTTGCGAAAATTTTGATGGTTTCTCAACCATTCCTTAACTTCAAACTCCCATATCTCGCGAACGATCTGACGAACTCGAGGAATTCCTATTGCATCTGAAAGCAGAAACTCGCCCGATTACAACGGTATGTGCATTTTTGCCCTAGGGCATAGTAGTTATTGGTTTCGAGTATCAGACTTGCGAAAATTTTGATGGTTTCTCAACCATTCCTTAATTTCAAACTCCCATATCTCGCGAACGAATTGACGAACTCGAGAAATTCCTGTTGCATCTGAAAGCAGAAACTCGCCCGATTACAATGGTGTGTGTACTTTTCCCCTAGGACATTCCAGTTATTGGTTTCGAGTATCAGAGCAGCGAAAATTTTGATGGTTTCTCAACCATTCCTTAACTTCAAACTGCCATATCTCGCGAACGATCTGACGAACTTGAGAAATTCTTGTTGCATCTGAAAGCAGAAACTCGCCCGATTACAGCGGTGTGTTTGTTTTTGCCCTAGGCCATAGTAGTTATTGGTTTCGAGTATCAGACTTGCAAAAATTTTGATGGTTTCTCAACCATTCCTTTACTTCAAACTCCCATATCTCGCTAACGGATTGACGAACTCGAGAAATTCCTGTTGCATCTGAAAGTAGAAACTCGCACGATTACAACGGTATGTGTATTTTTCCCATAGGCCTTTGTAGTTATTGGTTTCGGGAATCAGACTTGCGAAAATTTTGATGATTTCTCAACCATTCCTTAAATTCTAACTCCCATATCTCGCGAACGGATTGACGAACTCGAGAAATTCCTGTTGCATCTGAAAGTAGAAACTCGCCCGATTACAATGGTGTGTGTACTTTTCCCCTAGGACATTCCAGTTATTGGTTTCGAGTATCAGACCAGCGAAAATTTTGATGGTTTCTCAACCATTCCTTAAATTCAAACTCCCATATCTCGCGAACGATCTGACGAACTCGAGAAATTCATGTTGCATCTGAAAGTAGAAACTCGCCCGATTACAATGGCGTGTGTACTTTTCCCCTAGGCCATTCCAGTTATTGGTTTCGAGTATCAGAGCAGCGAAAATTTTGATGGTTTCTCAACCATTCCTTAACTTCAAACTGCCATATCTCGCGAACGATCTGACGAACTCGAGAAATTCTTGTTGCATCTGAAAGCAGAAACTCGCCCGATTACAGCGGTGTGTGTGTTTTTGCCCTAGGCCATAGTAGTTATTGGTTTCGAGTATCAGACTTGCGAAAATTTTGATGGTTTCTCAACCATTCCTTTACTTCAAACTCCCATATCACGCGAACGGATTGACGAACTCGAGAAATTCCTATTGCATCTGAAAGCAGAAACTCGCCCGATTACAACGGTATGTGTATTTTTGCCCTAGGCCATAGTAGTTATTGGTTTCGAGTATCAGACTTGCGAAAATTTTCATGGTTGCTCAAGCGTTCCTTAACTTCAAACTCCCATACCTCGCGAACGGATTCATGAACTCGAGAAATTCCTATTGCATCCGAAATTAGAAACACACACGATTACAACTGCATGTGTATTTTTCCCCTAGGCCTTTGTAGTTATTGGTTTCAGGAATCAGACTTGCGAAAATTTTGATGGTTTCTCAACCATTCCTTCACCTCTAACTCCCACATCTGGCAAACGGATTGACGATTTCGAGAAATTTCTGTTGCATCTGAAAGTAGAAGCACGCTCGATTACAGTGGTGTGTGTACTTTTCCCCTAGGCCATTCCAGTTATTGGTTTCGAGTATCAGACCAGCGAAAATTTTGATGGTTTCTCAACCATTCCTTAACTTCAAACTCCCATATCTCGCGAACGGATTGACGAACTCGAGAAATTCCTGTTGTATCTGAAAGTAGAAACTCTCCCGAATTCAGCGGTAAGTGTACTTTTCAACTAGGCCATTCCAGTTATTGGTTGCGAGTATCAGACCAGCGAAATTTTTGATGGTTTCTCAACCATTCCTTAACTTCAAACTCCCATATCTCGCGAACGGATTGACGAACTCGAGAAATTCCTGTTGCATCTGAAAGTAGAAACTAGCACGATTACAACGGCATGTGTATTTTTCCCCTAGGCCTTTTTAGTTATTGGTTTCGGGAATCAGACTTGCGAAAATTTTGATGGTTTCTCAACCATTCCTTTACTTCAAACTCCCATATCACGCGAACGGATTGACGATCTCGAGAAGTTCCTGTTGCATCTGAAAGTAAAACACGCCCGATTACAGTGGTGTGTGTGCTTTTCCCCTACGCCATTCCAGTTATTGGTTTCGAGTATCAGACCAGCGAAAATTTTGATTGTTTCTCAACCACTCCTTAACTTCAAGCTCCCATATCTCGCGAACGGATTGACGAACTCGAGAAATTCCTGTTGCATCTGAAAGTAGAAACTCGCCCGAATACAGCGGTAAGTGTACTTTTCCCCTAGGCCATTCCAGTTATTGGTTTCGAGTATCAGACCAGCGAAATTTTTGATGGTTTCTCAACCATTCCTTAAACTCCAACTCCCATATCTCGCGAACGGATTGACGAACTCGAGAAATTCCTGTTGCATCTGAAAGTAGAAACTCGCACGATTACAACGGCATGTGTGTTTTTCCCCTAGGAATTTGTAGTTATTGGTTTCGGGAATCAGACTTGCGAAAATTTTGATGGTTTCTCAACCATTCCTTAAATTCTAACTCCCATATCTCGCGAACGGATTGACCAACTCGAGAAATTCCTGTTGCATCTGAAAGTAGAAACTCGCCCGATTACAATGGAGTGTGTACTTTTCCCCTAGGCCATTCCAGTTATTGGTTTCGAGTATCAGACCAGCGAAATTTTTGATGGTTTCTCAACCATTCCTTAACTTCAAACTCCCATATCTCGCGAACGGATTGACGAACTCGAGAAATTCCTGTTTCATCTGAAAGTAGAAACTCGCCCGATTACAACGGTATGTGTATTTTTCCCCTAGGCCATTGTAGTTATTGGTTTCGAGTATCAGACGTGCGAAAATTTTGATGGTTTCTCAACTAATCCTTAACTTCAAACTCCCATATCTCGCGAACGGATTGACGAACTCGAGAAATTCCTGTTGCATCTGAAAGTAGAAACTCGCACGATTACAACGGCATGTGTGTTTTTCCCCTAGGCCTTTGTAGTTATTGGTTTCGGGAATCAGACTTGCGAAAATTTTGATTGTTTCTCAACCATTACTTTACTTCAAACTCCCATATCACGCGAACGGACTGACGAACTCGAGGAACTCCTATTGCATCTGAAAGCAGAAACTCGCCCGATTACAACGGTATGTGCATTTTTGCCCTAGGGCATAGTAGTTATTGGTTTCGAGTATCAGACTTGCGAAAATTTTGATGGTTTCTCAACCGTTCCTTAACTTCAAACTCCCATATCACGCGAACGGATTCACAATCTCGAGAAATTCCTGTTGCATCTGAAAGTAGAAACTCGCACGATTACAACGGCATGTGTATTTTTCCCCTAGGCCTTTTTAGTTATTGGTTTCGGGAATCAGACTTGCGAAAATTTTGATGGTTTCTCAACCATTCCTTTACTTCAAACTCCCATATCACGCGAACGGATTGACGATCTCGAGAAATTCCTGTTGCATCTGAAAGTAGAAACACGCCCGATTACAGTGGTGCGTGTGCTTTTACCCTAGGCCACTCCAGTTATTGGTTTCGAGTATCAGACCAGCGAAAATTTTGATGGTTTCTCAACCATTCCTTAACTTCAAAGTCCCATATCTCGCGAACGGATTGACGAACTCGAGAAATTCCTGTTGCATCTGAAAGTAGAAGCTCGCCCGATTATAACGGTATGTGTATTTTTGCCCTAGGCCATAGTAGTTCTTGGTTTCGTGTATCAGAGTTGCGAAAATTTTGATGGTTTCTCAACCATTCCTTAACTTCAAACTGCCATATCTCGCGAACGATCTGACGAACTCGAGAAATTCTTGTTGCATCTGAAAGCAGAAACTCGCCCGATTACAGCGGTGTGTGTGTTTTTGCCCTAGGCCATAGTAGTTATTGGTTTCGAGTATCAGACTTGCGAAAATTTTGATGGTTTCTCAACCATTCCTTTACTTCAAACTCCCATATCACGCGAACGGATTGACGAACTCGAGAAATTCCTATTGCATCTGAAAGCAGAAACTCGCCCGATTACAACGGTATGTGTATTTTTGCCCTAGGCCATAGTAGTTATTGGTTTCGAGTATCAGACTTGCGAAAATTTTCATGGTTGCTCAAGCGTTCCTTAACTTCAAACTCCCATACCTCGCGAACGGATTCATGAACTCGAGAAATTCCTATTGCATCCGAAATTAGAAACACACACGATTACAACTGCATGTGTATTTTTCCCCTAGGCCTTTGTAGTTATTGGTTTCAGGAATCAGACTTGCGAAAATTTTGATGGTTTCTCAACCATTCCTTCACCTCTAACTCCCACATCTGGCAAACGGATTGACGATTTCGAGAAATTTCTGTTGCATCTGAAAGTAGAAGCACGCTCGATTACAGTGGTGTGTGTACTTTTCCCCTAGGCCATTCCAGTTATTGGTTTCGAGTATCAGACCAGCGAAATTTTTGATGGTTTCTCAACCATTCCTTAACTTCAAACTCCCATATCTCGCGAACGGATTGACGAACTCGAGAAATTCCTGTTGCATCTGAAAGTAGAAACTAGCACGATTACAACGGCATGTGTATTTTTCCCCTAGGCCTTTTTAGTTATTGGTTTCGGGAATCAGACTTGCGAAAATTTTGATGGTTTCTCAACCATTCCTTTACTTCAAACTCCCATATCTCGCGAACGGATTGACGAACTCGAGAAATTCCTGTTGCATCTGAAAGTAGAAACTCGCACGATTACAACGGTTTGTGTATTTTTCCCATAGGCCTTTGTAGTTATTGGTTTCGGGAATCAGACTTGCGAAAATTTTGATGATTTCTCAACCATTCCTTAAATTCTAACTCCCATATCTCGCGAACGGATTGACGAACTCGAGAAATTCCTGTTGCATCTGAAAGTAGAAACTCGCCCGATTACAATGGTGTGTGTACTTTTCCCCTAGGACATTCCAGTTATTGGTTTCGAGTATCAGACCAGCGAAAATTTTGATGGTTTCTCAACCATTCCTTAAATTCAAACTCCCATATCTCGCGAACGATCTGACGAACTCGAGAAATTCATGTTGCATCTGAAAGTAGAAACTCGCCCGATTACAATGGCGTGTGTACTTTTCCCCTAGGCCATTCCAGTTATTGGTTTCGAGTATCAGAGCAGCGAAAATTTTGATGGTTTCTCAACCATTCCTTAACTTCAAACTGCCATATCTCGCGAACGATCTGACGAACTCGAGAAATTCTTGTTGCATCTGAAAGCAGAAACTCGCCCGATTACAGCGGTGTGTGTGTTTTTGCCCTAGGCCATAGTAGTTATTGGTTTCGAGTATCAGACTTGCGAAAATTTTGATGGTTTCTCAACCATTCCTTTACTTCAAACTCCCATACCTCGCGAACGGATTCATGAACTCGAGAAATTCCTATTGCATCCGAAATTAGAAACACACACGATTACAACTGCATGTGTATTTTTCCCCTAGGCCTTTGTAGTTATTGGTTTCAGGAATCAGACTTGCGAAAATTTTGATGGTTTCTCAACCATTCCTTCACCTCTAACTCCCACATCTGGCAAACGGATTGACGATTTCGAGAAATTTCTGTTGCATCTGAAAGTAGAAGCACGCTCGATTACAGTGGTGTGTGTACTTTTCCCCTAGGCCATTCCAGTTATTGGTTTCGAGTATCAGACCAGCGAAAATTTTGATGGTTTCTCAACCATTCCTTAACTTCAAACTCCCATATCTCGCGAACGGATTGACGAACTCGAGAAATTCCTGTTGTATCTGAAAGTAGAAACTCTCCCGAATTCAGCGGTAAGTGTACTTTTCAACTAGGCCATTCCAGTTATTGGTTGCGAGTATCAGACCAGCGAAATTTTTGATGGTTTCTCAACCATTCCTTAACTTCAAACTCCCATATCTCGCGAACGGATTGACGAACTCGAGAAATTCCTGTTGCATCTGAAAGTAGAAACTAGCACCATTACAACGGCATGTGTATTTTTCCCCTAGGCCTTTTTAGTTATTGGTTTCGGGAATCAGACTTGCGAAAATTTTGATGGTTTCTCAACCATTCCTTTACTTCAAACTCCCATATCACGCGAACGGATTGACGATCTCGAGAAGATCCTGTTGCATCTGAAAGTAAAACACGCCCGATTACAGTGGTGTGTGTGCTTTTCCCCTACGCCATTCCAGTTATTGGTTTCGAGTATCAGACCAGCGAAAATTTTGATTGTTTCTCAACCACTCCTTAACTTCAAGCTCCCATATCTCGCGAACGGATTGACGAACTCGAGAAATTCCTGTTGCATCTGAAAGTAGAAACTCGCCCGAATACAGCGGTAAGTGTACTTTTCCCCTAGGCCATTCCAGTTATTGGTTTCGAGTATCAGACCAGCGAAATTTTTGATGGTTTCTCAACCATTCCTTAAACTCCAACTCCCATATCTCGCGAACGGATTGACGAACTCGAGAAATTCCTGTTGCATCTGAAAGTAGAAACTCGCACGATTACAACGGCATGTGTGTTTTTCCCCTAGGCCTTTGTAGTTATTGGTTTCGGGAATCAGACTTGCGAAAATTTTGATGGTTTCTCAACCATTCCTTAAATTCTAACTCCCATATCTCGCGAACGGATTGACCAACTCGAGAAATTCCTGTTGCATCTGAAAGTAGAAACTCGCCCGATTACAATGGAGTGTGTACTTTTCCCCTAGGCCATTCCAGTTATTGGTTTCGAGTATCAGACCAGCGAAATTTTTGATGGTTTCTCAACCATTCCTTAACTTCAAACTCCCATATCTCGCGAACGGATTGACGAACTCGAGAAATTCCTGTTTCATCTGAAAGTAGAAACTCGCCCGATTACAACGGTATGTGTATTTTTCCCCTAGGCCATTGTAGTTATTGGTTTCGAGTATCAGACGTGCGAAAATTTTGATGGTTTCTCAACTAATCCTTAACTTCAAACTCCCATATCTCGCGAACGGATTGACGAACTCGAGAAATTCCTGTTGCATCTGAAAGTAGAAACTCGCACGATTACAACGGCATGTGTGTTTTTCCCCTAGGCCTTTGTAGTTATTGGTTTCGGGAATCAGACTTGCGAAAATTTTGATTGTTTCTCAACCATTCCTTTACTTCAAACTCCCATATCACGCGAACGGACTGACGAACTCGAGGAACTCCTATTGCATCTGAAAGCAGAAACTCGCCCGATTACAACGGTATGTGCATTTTTGCCCTAGGGCATAGTAGTTATTGGTTTCGAGTATCAGACTTGCGAAAATTTTGATGGTTTCTCAACCGTTCCTTAACTTCAAACTCCCATATCACGCGAACGGATTCACAATCTCGAGAAATTCCTGTTGCATCTGAAAGTAGAAACTCGCACGATTACAACGGCATGTGTATTTTTCCCCTAGGCCTTTTTAGTTATTGGTTTCGGGAATCAGACTTGCGAAAATTTTGATGGTTTCTCAACCATTCCTTTACTTCAAACTCCCATATCACGCGAACGGATTGACGATCTCGAGAAGATCCTGTTGCATCTGAAAGTAAAACACGCCCGATTACAGTGGTGTGTGTGCTTTTCCCCTACGCCATTCCAGTTATTGGTTTCGAGTATCAGACCAGCGAAAATTTTGATTGTTTCTCAACCACTCCTTAACTTCAAGCTCCCATATCTCGCGAACGGATTGACGAACTCGAGAAATTCCTGTTGCATCTGAAAGTAGAAACTCGCCCGAATACAGCGGTAAGTGTACTTTTCCCCTAGGCCATTCCAGTTATTGGTTTCGAGTATCAGACCAGCGAAATTTTTGATGGTTTCTCAACCATTCCTTAAACTCCAACTCCCATATCTCGCGAACGGATTGACGAACTCGAGAAATTCCTGTTGCATCTGAAAGTAGAAACTCGCACGATTACAACGGCATGTGTGTTTTTCCCCTAGGCCTTTGTAGTTATTGGTTTCGGGAATCAGACTTGCGAAAATTTTGATGGTTTCTCAACCATTCCTTAAATTCTAACTCCCATATCTCGCGAACGGATTGACCAACTCGAGAAATTCCTGTTGCATCTGAAAGTAGAAACTCGCCCGATTACAATGGAGTGTGTACTTTTCCCCTAGGCCATTCCAGTTATTGGTTTCGAGTATCAGACCAGCGAAATTTTTGATGGTTTCTCAACCATTCCTTAACTTCAAACTCCCATATCTCGCGAACGGATTGACGAACTCGAGAAATTCCTGTTTCATCTGAAAGTAGAAACTCGCCCGATTACAACGGTATGTGTATTTTTCCCCTAGGCCATTGTAGTTATTGGTTTCGAGTATCAGACGTGCGAAAATTTTGATGGTTTCTCAACTAATCCTTAACTTCAAACTCCCATATCTCGCGAACGGATTGACGAACTCGAGAAATTCCTGTTGCATCTGAAAGTAGAAACTCGCACGATTACAACGGCATGTGTGTTTTTCCCCTAGGCCTTTGTAGTTATTGGTTTCGGGAATCAGACTTGCGAAAATTTTGATTGTTTCTCAACCATTCCTTTACTTCAAACTCCCATATCACGCGAACGGACTGACGAACTCGAGGAACTCCTATTGCATCTGAAAGCAGAAACTGGCCCGATTACAACGGTATGTGCATTTTTGCCCTAGGGCATAGTAGTTATTGGTTTCGAGTATCAGACTTGCGAAAATTTTGATGGTTTCTCAACCGTTCCTTAACTTCAAACTCCCATATCACGCGAACGGATTCACAATCTCGAGAAATTCCTGTTGCATCTGAAAGTAGAAACTCGCACGATTACAACGGCATGTGTATTTTTCCCCTAGGCCTTTTTAGTTATTGGTTTCGGGAATCAGACTTGCGAAAATTTTGATGGTTTCTCAACCATTCCTTTACTTCAAACCCCCATATCACGCGAACGGATTGACGATCTCGAGAAATTCCTGTTGCATCTGAAAGTAGAAACACGCCCGATTACAGTGGTGCGTGTGCTTTTACCCTAGGCCACTCCAGTTATTGGTTTCG
The DNA here is from genome assembly GCF_051014685.1 of Ptiloglossa arizonensis. Classification (NCBI taxonomy): domain Eukaryota; kingdom Metazoa; phylum Arthropoda; class Insecta; order Hymenoptera; family Colletidae; genus Ptiloglossa; species Ptiloglossa arizonensis. Next base: position 111,544 of record NW_027478782.1, on the reverse strand, counting down.
AGTATCAGACCAGCGAAAATTTTGATGGTTTCTCAACCATTCCTTAACTTCAAAGTCCCATATCTCGCGAACGGATTGACGAACTCGAGAAATTCCTGTTGCATCTGAAAGTAGAAGCTCGCCCGATTACAACGGTATGTGTATTTTTGCCCTAGGCCATAGTAGTTCTTGGTTTCGAGTATCAGAGTTGCGAAAATTTTGATGGTTTCTCAACCATTCCTTAATTTCAAACTCCCATATCTCGCGAACGGATTGACGATCTCGAGAAATTCCTGTTGCATCTGAAAGTAGAAACACGTCCGATTACAGTGGTGTGTGTACTTTTCCCCTAGGCCATTCCAGTTATTGGTTTCGAGTATCAGACCAGCGAAAATTTTGATGGTTTCTCAACCATTCCTTTACTTCAAACTCCCATATCACGCGAACGGATTGACGAACTCGAGAAATTCCTATTGCATCTGAAAGTAGAAACACGCACGATTACAACGGCATGTGTATTTTTCCCCTAGGCCTTTTTAGTTATTGGTTTCGGGAATCAGACTTGCGAAAATTTTGATGGTTTCTCAACCATTCCTTTACTTCAAACTCCCATATCACGCGAACGGATTGACGATCTCGAGAAATTCCTGTTGCATCTGAAAGTAGAAACGCGCCCGATTACAGTGGTGTGTGTGCTTTTCCCCTAGGCCACTCCAGTTATTGGTTTCGAGTATCAGACCAGCGAAAATTTTGATGGTTTCTCAACCACTCCTTAACTTCAAGCTCCCATATCTCGCGAACGGATTGACGAACTCGAGAAATTCCTGTTGCATCTGAAAGTAGAAACTCGCCCGAATACAACGGTAAGTGTACTTTTCCCCTAGGCCATTCCAGTTATTGGTTTCGAGTATCAGACCAGCGAAATTTTTGATGGTTTCTCAACCATTCCATAACTTCAAACTCCCATATCTCGCGAACGGATTGACGAACTCGAGAAATTCCTGTTGCATCTGAAAGTAGAAACTCGCACGATTACAACGGCATGTGTGTTTTTCCCCTAGGCCTTTGTAGTTATTGGTTTCGGGAATCAGACTTGCGAAAATTTTGATGGTTTCTCAACCATTCCTTTACTTCAAACTCCCATATCTCGCGAACGATCTGACGAACTGGAGAAATGCTTGTTGCATCTGAAAGCGGAAACTCGCCCGATTACAGCGGTGTGTGTATTTTTGCCCTAGGCCATTGTAGTTATTGGTTTCGAGTATCAGACCAGCGAAAATTTTGATGGTTTCTCAACCATTCCTTAACTTCAAACTCCCATATCTCGCGAACGGATTGACGAACTCGAGAAATTCCTGTTGCATCTGAAAGTAGAAACTCGCCCGAATACAGCGGTAAGTGTACTTTTCCCCTAGGCCATTCCAGTTATTGGTTTCGAGTATCAGACCAGCGAAATTTTTGATGGTTTCTCAACCATTCCTTAAATTCTAACTCCCATATCTCGCGAACGGATTGACGAACTCGAGAAATTCCTGCTGCAACTGAAAGTAGAAACTCGCCCGATTACAATGGTGTGTGTACTTTTCCCCTACGCCATTCCAGTTATTGGTTTCGAGTATCAGACCAGCGAAAATTTTGATGGTTTCTCAACCATTCCTTAACTTCAAACTCCCATATCACGCGAACGATCCGACGAACTGGAGAAATTCTTGTTGCATCTGAAAGCGGAAACTCGCCCGATTACAGCGGTGTGTGTATTTTTGCCCTAGGCCATTGTAGTTATTGGTTTCGAGTATCAGACATGCGAAAATTTTGATGGTTTCTCAACCATTCCTTTACTTCAAACTCCCATATCACGCGAACGGATTGAAGAACTCGAGGTACTCCTATTGCATCTGAAAGCAGAAACTCGCCCGATTACAACGGTATGTGTACTTTTCCCCTAGGCCTTTTTAGTTATTGGTTTCGGGAATCAGACTTGCGAAAATTTTGATGGTTTCTCAACCATTCCTTAAATTCTAACTCCCATATCTCGCGAACGGATTGACGAACTCGAGAAATTCCTGCTGCATCTGAAAGTAGAAACTCGCCCGATTACAATGGTGTGTGTACTTTTCCCCTACGCCATTCCAGTTATTGGTTTCGAGTATCAGACCAGCGAAAATTTTGATGGTTTCTCAACCATTCCTTAACTTCAAGCTCCCATATCTCGCGAACGGATTGACGAACTCGAGAAATTCCTGTTTCATCTGAAAGTAGAAACTCGCCCGATTACAACGGTATGTGTATTTTTCCCCTAGGCCATTGTAGTTATTGTTTTCGAGTATCAGACATGCGAAAATTTTGATGGTTTCTCAACCAATCCTTAACTTCAAACTCCCATATCTCGCGAACGGATTGACGAACTCGAGAAATTCCTGTTGCATCTGAAAGTAGAAACTCGCACGATTACAACGGCATGTGTGTTTTTCCCCTAGGCCTTTGTAGTTATTGGTTTCGGGAATCAGACTTGCGAAAATTTTGATGGTTTCTCAACCGTTCCTTAACTTCAAACTCCCATATCACGCGAACGGATTCACAATCTCGAGAAATTCCTGTTGCATCTGAAAGTAGAAACTCGCACGATTACAACGGCATGTGTATTTTTCCCCTAGGCCTTTTTAGTTATTGGTTTCGGGAATCAGACTTGCGAAAATTTTGATGGTTTCTCAACCATTCCATAACTTCAAACTCCCATATCTCGCGAACGGATTGACGAACTCGAGAAATTCCTGTTGCATCTGAAAGTAGAAACTCGCACGATTACAACGGCATGTGTGTTTTTCCCCTAGGCCTTTGTAGTTATTGGTTTCGGGAATCAGACTTGCGAAAATTTTGATGGTTTCTCAACCATTCCTTTACTTCAAACTCCCATATCTCGCGAACGATCTGACGAACTTGAGAAATTCTTGTTGCATCTGAAAGCGGAAACTCGCCCGATTACAGCGGTGTATGTATTTTTGCCCTAGGCCATTCCAGTTATTGGTTTCGAGTATCAGAGCAGCGAAAATTTTGATGGTTTCTCAACCATTCCTTAACTTCAAACTGCCATATCTCGTGAACGATCTGACGAACTCGAGAAATTCTTGTTGCATCTGATAGCAGAAACTCGCCCGATTACAGCGGTGTGTGTGTTTTTGCCCTAGGCCATAGTAGTTATTGGTTTCGAGTATCAGACTTGCGAAAATTTTGATGGTTTCTCAACCATTCCTTTACTTCAAACTCCCATATCACGCGAACGGATTGACGAACTCGAGAAATTCCTATTGCATCTGAAAGCAGAAACTCGCCCGATTACAACGGTATATGTATTTTTGCCCTAGGCCATAGTAGTTATTGGTTTCGAGTATCAGACTTGCGAAAATTTCGATGGTTTCTCAACCGTTCCTTAACTTCAAACTCCCATATCTCGCGAACGGATTCACAATCTCGAGAAATTCCTGTTGCATCTGAAAGTAGAAACTCGCACGATTACAACGGTATGTGTATTTTTCCCCTTGGCCATTGTAGTTATTGGTTTCGAGTATCAGACATGCAAAAATTTTGATGGTTTCTCAACCATTCCATTACTTCAAACTCCCATATCACGCGAACGGACTGACGAACTCGAGGAACTCCTATTGCATCTGAAAGCAGAAACTCGCCCGATTACAACGGTATGTGCATTTTTGCCCTAGGGCATAGTAGTTATTGGTTTCGAGTATCAGACTTGCGAAAATTTTGATGGTTTCTCAACCGTTCCTTAACTTCAAACTCCCATATCACGCGAACGGATTCACAATCTCGAGAAATTCCTGTTGCATCTGAAAGTAGAAACTCGCACGATTACAACGGCATGTGTATTTTTCCCCTAGGCCTTTTTAGTTATTGGTTTCGGGAATCAGACTTGCGAAAATTTTGATGGTTTCTCAACCATTCCTTTACTTCAAACTCCCATATCACGCGAACGGATTGACGATCTCGAGAAATTCCTGTTGCATCTGAAAGTAGAAACACGCCCGATTACAGTGGTGCGTGTGCTTTTACCCTAGGCCACTCCAGTTATTGGTTTCGAGTATCAGACCAGCGAAAATTTTGATGGTTTCTCAACCATTCCTTAACTTCAAAGTCCCATATCTCGCGAACGGATTGACGAACTCGAGAAATTCCTGTTGCATCTGAAAGTAGAAGCTCGCCCGATTACAACGGTATGTGTATTTTTGCCCTAGGCCATAGTAGTTCTTGGTTTCGAGTATCAGAGTTGCGAAAATTTTGATGGTTTCTCAACCATTCCTTAATTTCAAACTCCCATATCTCGCGAACGGATTGACGATCTCGAGAAATTCCTGTTGCATCTGAAAGTAGAAACACGTCCGATTACAGTGGTGTGTGTACTTTTCCCCTAGGCCATTCCAGTTATTGGTTTCGAGTATCAGACCAGCGAAAATTTTGATGGTTTCTCAACCATTCCTTTACTTCAAACTCCCATATCACGCGAACGGATTGACGAACTCGAGAAATTCCTATTGCATCTGAAAGTAGAAACTCGCACGGTTACAACGGCATGTGTATTTTTCCCCTAGGCCTTTTTAGTTATTGGTTTCGGGAATCAGACTTGCGAAAATTTTGATGGTTTCTCAACCATTCCTTTACTTCAAACTCCCATATCACGCGAACGGATTGACGATCTCGAGAAATTCCTGTTGCATCTGAAAGTAGAAACGCGCCCGATTACAGTGGTGTGTGTGCTTTTCCCCTAGGCCACTCCAGTTATTGGTTTCGAGTATCAGACCAGCGAAAATTTTGATGGTTTCTCAACCACTCCTTAACTTCAAGCTCCCATATCTCGCGAACGGATTGACGAACTCGAGAAATTCCTGTTGCATCTGAAAGTAGAAACTCGCCCGAATACAGCGGTAAGTGTACTTTTCCCCTAGGCCATTCCAGTTATTGGTTTCGAGTATCAGACCAGCGAAATTTTTGATGGTTTCTCAACCATTCCTTAAATTCTAACTCCCATATCTCGCGAACGGATTGACGAACTCGAGAAATTCCTGCTGCAACTGAAAGTAGAAACTCGCCCGATTACAATGGTGTGTGTACTTTTCCCCTACGCCATTCCAGTTATTGGTTTCGAGTATCAGAACAGCGAAAATTTTGATGGTTTCTCAACCATTCCTTAACTTCAAACTCCCATATCACGCGAACGATCCGACGAACTGGAGAAATTCTTGTTGCATCTGAAAGCGGAAACTCGCCCGATTACAGCGGTGTGTGTATTTTTGCCCTAGGCCATTGTAGTTATTGGTTTCGAGTATCAGACATGCGAAAATTTTGATGGTTTCTCAACCATTCCTTTACTTCAAACTCCCATATCACGCGAACGGATTGAAGAACTCGAGGTACTCCTATTGCATCTGAAAGCAGAAACTCGCCCGATTACAACGGTATGTGTACTTTTCCCCTAGGCCTTTTTAGTTATTGGTTTCGGGAATCAGACTTGCGAAAATTTTGATGGTTTCTCAACCATTCCTTAAATTCTAACTCCCATATCTCGCGAACGGATTGACGAACTCGAGAAATTCCTGCTGCATCTGAAAGTAGAAACTCGCCCGATTACAATGGTGTGTGTACTTTTCCCCTACGCCATTCCAGTTATTGGTTTCGAGTATCAGACCAGCGAAAATTTTGATGGTTTCTCAACCATTCCTTAACTTCAAGCTCCCATATCTCGCGAACGGATTGACGAACTCGAGAAATTCCTGTTTCATCTGAAAGTAGAAACTCGCCCGATTACAACGGTATGTGTCTTTTTCCCCTAGGCCATTGTAGTTATTGTTTTCGAGTATCAGACATGCGAAAATTTTGATGGTTTCTCAACCAATCCTTAACTTCAAACTCCCATATCTCGCGAACGGATTGACGAACTCGAGAAATTCCTGTTGCATCTGAAAGTAGAAACTCGCACGATTACAACGGCATTTGTGTTTTTCCCCTAGGCCTTTGTAGTTATTGGTTTCGGGAATCAGACTTGCGAAAATTTTGATGGTTTCTCAACCATTCCTTAAATTCTAACTCCCATATCTCGCGAACGAAATGACGAACTGGAGAAATTCTTGTTGCATATGAAAGCGGAAACTCGCCCGATTACAGCGGTGTGTGTATTTTTGCCCTAGGCCGTTGTAGTTATTGGTTTCGAGTATCAGACCAGCGAAAATTTTGATTGTTTCTCAACCATTCCTTTACTTCAAACTCCCATATCACGCGAACGGGCTGACGAACTCGAGGAACTCCTATTGCATCTGAAAGCAGAAACTCGCCCGATTACAACGGTATGTGCATTTTTGCCCTAGGGCATAGTAGTTATTGGTTTCGAGTATCAGACTTGCGAAAATTTTGATGGTTTCTCAACCGTTCCTTAACTTCAAACTCCCATATCACGCGAACGGATTCACAATCTCGAGAAATTCCTGTTGCATCTGAAAGTAGAAACTCGCACGATTACAACGGCATGTGTATTTTTCCCCTAGGCCTTTTTAGTTATTGGTTTCGGGAATCAGACTTGCGAAAATTTTGATGGTTTCTCAACCATTCCATAACTTCAAACTCCCATATCTCGCGAACGGATTGACGAACTCGAGAAATTCCTGTTGCATCTGAAAGTAGAAACTCGCACGATTACAACGGCATGTGTGTTTTTCCCCTAGGCCTTTGTAGTTATTGGTTTCGGGAATCAGACTTGCGAAAATTTTGATGGTTTCTCAACCATTCCTTTACTTCAAACGCCCATATCTCGCGAACGATCTGACGAACTGGAGAAATTCTTGTTGCATCTGAAAGCGGAAACTCGCCCGATTACAGCGGTGTATGTATTTTTGCCCTAGGCCATTGTAGTTATTGGTTTCGAGTATCAGACCAGCGAAAATTTTGATGGTTTCTCAACCATTCCTTAACTTCAAACTCCCATATCTCGCGAACGGACTGACGAACTCGAGGAACTCCTATTGCATCTGAAAGCAGAAACTCGCCCGATTACAACGGTATGTGCATTTTTGCCGTAGGGCATAGTAGTTATTGGTTTCGAGTATCAGACTTGCGAAAATTTTGATGGTTTCTCAACCGTTCCTTAAATTCAAACTCCCATATCACGCGAACGGATTCACAATCTCGAGAAATTCCTGTTGCATCTGAAAGTAGAAACTCACACGATTACAACGGCATGTGTATTTTTCCCCTAGGCCTTTTTAGTTATTGGTTTCGGGAATCAGACTTGCGAAAATTTTGATGGTTTCTCAACCATTCCTTTACTTCAAACTCCCATATCACGCGAACGGATTGAAGAACTCGAGGTACTCCTATTGCATCTGAAAGCAGAAACTCGCCCGATTACAACGGTATGTGTATTTTTCCCCTAGGCCTTTTTAGTTATTGGTTTCGGGAATCAGACTTGCGAAAATTTTGATGGTTTCTCAACCATTCCTTTACTTCAAACTCCCATATCACGCGAACGGATTGACGATCTCGAGAAATTCCTGTTGCATCTGAAAGTAGAAACACGCCCGATTACAGTGGTGCGTGTGCTTTTACCCTAGGCCACTCCAGTTATTGATTTCGAGTATCAGACCAGCGAAAATTTTGATGGTTTCTCAACCATTCCTTAACTTCAAAGTCCCATATCTCGCGAACGGATTGACGAACTCGAGAAATTCCTGTTGCATCTGAAAGTAGAAGCTCGCCCGATTACAACGGTATGTGTATTTTTGCCCTAGGCCATAGTAGTTCTTGGTTTCGAGTATCAGAGTTGCGAAAATTTTGATGGTTTCTCAACCATTCCTTAATTTCAAACTCCCATATCTCGCGAACGGATTGACGATCTCGAGAAATTCCTGTTGCATCTGAAAGTAGAAACACGTCCGATTACAGTGGTGTGTGTACTTTTCCCCTAGGCCATTCCAGTTATTGGTTTCGAGTATCAGACCAGCGAAAATTTTGATGGTTTCTCAACCATTCCTTTACTTCAAACTCCCATATCACGCGAACTGATTGACGATCTCGAGAAATTCCTGTTGCATCTGAAAGTAGAAACGCGCCCGATTACAGTGGTGTGTGTGCTTTTCCCCTAGGCCACTCCTTTTATTGGTTTCGAGTATCAGACCAGCGAAAATTTTGATGGTTTCTCAACCACTCCTTAACTTCAAGCTCCCATATCTCGCGAACGGATTGACGAACTCGAGAAATTCCTGTTGCATCTGAAAGTAGAAACTCGCCCGAATACAGCGGTAAGTGTACCTTTCCCCTAGGCCATTCCAGTTATTGGTTTCGAGTATCAGACCAGCGAAATTTTTGATGGTTTCTCAACCATTCCTTAAATTCTAACTCCCATATCTCGCGAACGGATTGACGAACTCGAGAAATTCCTGCTGCAACTGAAAGTAGAAACTCGCCCGATTACAATGGTGTGTGTACTTTTCCCCTACGCCATTCCAGTTATTGGTTTCGAGTATCAGAACAGCGAAAATTTTGATGGTTTCTCAACCATTCCTTAACTTCAAACTCCCATATCACGCGAACGATCCGACGAACTGGAGAAATTCTTGTTGCATCTGAAAGCGGAAACTCGCCCGATTACAGCGGTGTGTGTATTTTTGCCCTAGGCCATTGTAGTTATTGGTTTCGAGTATCAGACATGCGAAAATTTTGATGGTTTCTCAACCATTCCTTTACTTCAAACTCCCATATCACGCGAACGGATTGAAGAACTCGAGGTACTCCTATTGCATCTGAAAGCAGAAACTCGCCCGATTATAACGGTATGTGTACTTTTCCCCTAGGCCTTTTTAGTTATTGGTTTCGGGAATCAGACTTGCGAAAATTTTGATGGTTTCTCAACCATTCCTTAAATTCTAACTCCCATATCTCGCGAACGGATTGACGAACTCGAGAAATTCCTGCTGCATCTGAAAGTAGAAACTCGCCCGATTACAATGGTGTGTGTACTTTTCCCCTACGCCATTCCAGTTATTGGTTTCGAGTATCAGACCAGCGAAAATTTTGATGGTTTCTCAACCATTCCTTAACTTCAAGCTCCCATATCTCGCGAACGGATTGACGAACTCGAGAAATTCCTGTTTCATCTGAAAGTAGAAACTCGCCCGATTACAACGGTATGTGTATTTTTCCCCTAGGCCATTGTAGTTATTGTTTTCGAGTATCAGACATGCGAAAATTTTGATGGTTTCTCAACCAATCCTTAACTTCAAACTCCCATATCTCGCGAACGGATTGACGAACTCGAGAAATTCCTGTTGCATCTGAAAGTAGAAACTCGCACGATTACAACGGCATTTGTGTTTTTCCCCTAGGCCTTTGTAGTTATTGGTTTCGGGAATCAGACTTGCGAAAATTTTGATGGTTTCTCAACCATTCCTTAAATTCTAACTCCCATATCTCGCGAACGAAATGACGAACTGGAGAAATTCTTGTTGCATATGAAAGCGGAAACTCGCCCGATTACAGCGGTGTGTGTATTTTTGCCCTAGGCCGTTGTAGTTATTGGTTTCGAGTATCAGACCAGCGAAAATTTTGATTGTTTCTCAACCATTCCTTTACTTCAAACTCCCATATCACGCGAACGGACTGACGAACTCGAGGAACTCCTATTGCATCTGAAAGCAGAAACTCGCCCGATTACAACGGTATGTGCATTTTTGCCCTAGGGCATAGTAGTTATTGGTTTCGAGTATCAGACTTGCGAAAATTTTGATGGTTTCTCAACCGTTCCTTAACTTCAAACTCCCATATCACGCGAACGGATTCACAATCTCGAGAAATTCCTGTTGCATCTGAAAGTAGAAACTCGCACGATTACAACGGCATGTGTATTTTTCCCCTAGGCCTTTTTAGTTATTGGTTTCGGGAATCAGACTTGCGAAAATTTTGATGGTTTCTCAACCATTCCATAACTTCAAACTCCCATATCTCGCGAACGGATTGACGAACTCGAGAAATTCCTGTTGCATCTGAAAGTAGAAACTCGCACGATTACAACGGCATGTGTATTTTTCCCCTAGGCCTTTTTAGTTATTGGTTTCGGGAATCAGACTTGCGAAAATTTTGATGGTTTCTCAACCATTCCATAACTTCAAACTCCCATATCACGCGAACGGATTGACGATCTCGAGAAATTCCTGTTGCATCTGAAAGTAGAAACACGCCCGATTACAGTGGTGCGTGTGCTTTTACCCTAGGCCACTCCAGTTATTGGTTTCGAGTATCAGACCAGCGAAAATTTTGATGGTTTCTCAACCATTCCTTAACTTCAAAGTCCCATATCTCGCGAACGGATTGACGAACTCGAGAAATTCCTGTTGCATCTGAAAGTAGAAGCTCGCCCGATTACAACGGTATGTGTATTTTTGCCCTAGGCCATAGTAGTTCTTGGTTTCGAGTATCAGAGTTGCGAAAATTTTGATGGTTTCTCAACCATTCCTTAATTTCAAACTCCCATATCTCGCGAACGGATTGACGATCTCGAGAAATTCCTGTTGCATCTGAAAGTAGAAACACGTCCGATTACAGTGGTGTGTGTACTTTTCCCCTAGGCCATTCCAGTTATTGGTTTCGTGTATCAGACCAGCGAAAATTTTGATGGTTTCTCAACCATTCCTTTACTTCAAACTCCCATATCACGCGAACGGATTGACGAACTCGAGAAATTCCTTTTGCATCTGAAAGTAGAAACTCGCACGATTACAACGGCATGTGTATTTTTCCCCTGGGCCTTTTTAGTTATTGGTTTCGGGAATCAGACATGCGAAAATTTTGATGGTTTCTCAACCATTCCTTTACTTCAAACTCCCATATCACGCGAACGGATTGACGATCTCGAGAAATTCCTGTTGCATCTGAAAGTAGAAACGCGCCCGATTACAGTGCGGTGTGTGCTTTTCCCCTAGGCCACTCCAGTTATTGGTTTCGAGTATCAGACCAGCGAAAATTTTGATGGTTTCTCAACCACTCCTTAACTTCAAGCTCCCATATCTCGCGAACGGATTGACGAACTCGAGAAATTCCTGTTGCATCTGAAAGTAGAAACTCGCACGATTACAACGGCATGTGTGTTTTTCCCCTAGGCCTTTGTAGTTATTGGTTTCGGGAATCAGACTTGCGAAAATTTTGATGGTTTCTCAACCATTCCTTTACTTCAAACTCCCATATCTCGCGAACGATCTGACGAACTGGAGAAATTCTTGTTGCATCTGAAAGCGGAAACTCGCCCGATTACAGCGGTGTGTGTATTTTTGCCCTAGGCCATTGTAGTTATTGGTTTCGAGTATCAGACCAGCGAAAATTTTGATGGTTTCTCAACCATTCCTTAACTTCAAACTCCCATATCTCGCGAACAGATTGACGAACTCGAGAAATTCCTGTTGCATCTGAAAGTAGAAACTCGCCCGAATACAGCGGTAAGTGTACTTTTCCCCTAGGCCATTCCAGTTATTGGTTTCGAGTATCAGACCAGCGAAATTTTTGATGGTTTCTCAACCATTCCTTAAATTCAAACTCCCATATCACGCGAACGGATTGACGAACTCGAGGAACTCCTATTGCATCTGAAAGCAGAAACTCGCCCGATTACAGCGGTGTGTGTGTTTTTGCCCTAGGCCATAGTAGTTATTGGTTTCGAGTATCAGACTTGCGAAAATTTTGATGGTTTCTCAACCATTCCTTTACTTCAAACTCCCATATCACGCGAACGGATTGACGATCTCGAGAAATTCCTGTTGCATCTGAAAGTAGAAACACGCCCGATTACAGTGGTGTGTGTGCTTTTCCCCTAGGCCACTCCAGTTATTCGTTTCGAGTATCAGACCAGCGAAAATTTTGATGGTTTCTCAACCATTCCTTAAATTCAAACTCCCATATCTCGCGAACGACCTGACGAACTCGAGAAATTCATGTTGCATCTGAAAGTAGAAACTCGCCCGATTACAACGGCGTGTGTACTTTTCCCCTAGGCCATTCCAGTTATTGGTTTCGAGTATCAGAGCAGCGAAAATTTTGATGGTTTCTCAACCATTCCTTAACTTCAAACTGCCATATCGCGTGAACGATCTGACGTACTCGAGAAATTCTTGTTGCATCTGAAAGCAGAAACTCGCCCGATTACAGCGGTGTGTGTGTTTTTGCCCTAGGCCATAGTAGTTATTGGTTTCGAGTATCAGACTTGCGAAAATTTTGATGGTTTCTCAACCATTCCTTTACTTCAAACTCCCATATCACGCGAACGGATTGACGAACTCGAGAAATTCCTATTGCATCTGAAAGCAGAAACTCGCCCGATTACAACGGTATGTGTATTTTTGCCCTAGGCCATAGTAGTTATTGGTTTCGAGTATCAGACTTGCGAAAATTTCGATGGTTTCTCAACCGTTCCTTAACTTCAAACTCCCATATCTCGCGAACGGATTCACAATCTCGAGAAATTCCTGTTGCATCTGAAAGTAGAAACTCGCACGATTACAACGGTATGTGTATTTTTCCCCTTGGCCATTCCAGTTATTGGTTTCGAGTATCAGAGCAGCGAAAATTTTGATGCTTTCTCAACCATTCCTTAACTTCAAACTGCCATATCTCGTGAACGATCTGACGAACTCGAGAAATTCTTGTTGCATCTGAAAGCAGAAACTCGCCCGATTACAGCGGTGTGTGTGTTTTTGCCCTAGGCCATAGTAGTTATTGGTTTCGAGTATCAGACTTGCGAAAATTTTGATGGTTTCTCAACCATTCCTTTACTTCAAACTCCCATATCACGCGAACGGATTGACGAACTCGAGAAATTCCTATTGCATCTGAAAGCAGAAACTCGCCCGATTACAACGGTATGTGTATTTTTGCCCTAGGCCATAGTAGTTATTGGTTTCGAGTATCAGACTTGCGAAAATTTTGATGGTTTCTTAACCGTTCCTTAACTTCAAATTCCCATATCTCGGGAATGGATTGACGAACTCGAGAAATTCATGTTGCGTCTGAAAGTAGACACTCGCCCGATTACAATGGCGTGTGTACTTTTCCCCTAGGCCATTCCAGTTATTGGTTTCGAGTATCAGAGCAGCGAAAATTTTGATGCTTTCTCAACCATTCCTTAACTTCAAACTCCCATATCTCGCGAACGATCTGACGAACTCGAGAAATTCTTGTTGCATCTGAAAGCAGAAACTCGCCCGACTACAGCGGTGTGTGTGTTTTTGCCCTAGGCCATAGTTGTTATTGGTTTCGAGTATCAGACTTGCGAAAATTTTGATGGTTTCTCAACCATTCCTTAATTTCAAACTCCCATATCTCGCGAACGGATTGACGATCTCGAGAAATTCCTGTTGCATCTGAAAGTAGAAACACGTCCGATTACAGTGGTGTGTGTACTTTTCCCCTAGGCCATTCCAGTTATTGGTTTCGAGTATCAGACCAGCGAAAATTTTGATGGTTTCTCAACCATTCCTTTACTTCAAACTCCCATATCACGCGAACGGATTGACGAACTCGAGAAATTCCTATTGCATCTGAAAGTAGAAACTCGCACGATTACAACGATATGTGCATTTTTGCCCTAGGGCATAGTAGTTATTGGTTTCGAGTATCAGACTTGCGAAAATTTTGATGGTTTCTCAACCGTTCCTTAACTTCAAACTCCCATATCTCGCGAACGGATTGACGAACTCGAGAAATTCCTGTTGCATCTGAAAGTAGAAACTCGCACGATTACAACGGCATGTGTGTTTTTCCCCTAGGCCTTTGTAGTTATTGGTTTCGGGAATCAGACTTGCGAAAATTTTGATGGTTTCTCAACCATTCCTTAAATTCTAACTCCCATATCTCGCGAACGATCTGACGAACTGGAGAAATTCTTGTTGCATCTGAAAGCGGAAACTCGCCCGATTACAGCGGTGTGTGTATTTTTGCCCTAGGCCGTTGTAGTTATTGGTTTCGAGTATCAGACATGCGAAAATTTTGATTGTTTCTCAACCATTCCTTTACTTCAAACTCCCATATCACGCGAACGGACTGACGAACTCGAGGAACTCCTATTGCATCTGAAAGCAGAAACTCGCCCGATTACAACGATATGTGCATTTTTGCCCTAGGGCATAGTAGTTATTGGTTTCGAGTATCAGACTTGCGAAAATTTTGATTGTTTCTCAACCATTCCTTTACTTCAAACTCCCATATCTCGCGAACGGATTGACGATCTCGAGAAATTCCTGTTGCATCTGAAAGTAGAAACACGTCCGATTACAGTGGTGTGTGTACTTTTCCCCTAGGCCATTCCAGTTATTGGTTTCGTGTATCAGACCAGCGAAAATTTTGATGGTTTCTCAACCATTCCTTTACTTCAAACTCCCATATCACGCGTACGGATTGACGAACTCGAGAAATTCCTTTTGCATCTGAAAGTAGAAACTCGCACGATTAGAACGGCATGTGTATTTTTCCCCTGGGCCTTTTTAGTTATTGGTTTCGGGAATCAGACTTGCGAAAATTTTGATGGTTTCTCAACCATTCCTTTACTTCAAACTCCCATATCACGCGAACGGATTGACGATCTCGAGAAATTCCTGTTGCATCTGAAAGTAGAAACGCGCCCGATTACAGTGGGGTGTGTGCTTTTCCCCTAGGCCACTCCAGTTATTGGTTTCGAGTATCAGACCAGCGAAAATTTTGATGGTTTCTCAACCACTCCTTAACTTCAAGCTCCCATATCTCGCGAACGGATTGACGAACTCGAGGAATTCCTGTTGCATCTGAAAGTAGAAACTCGCACGATTACAACGGCATGTGTGTTTTTCCCCTAGGCCTTTGTAGTTATTGGTTTCGGGAATCAGACTTGCGAAAATTTTGATGGTTTCTCAACCATTCCTTTACTTCAAACTCCCATATCTCGCGAACGATCTGACGAACTGGAGAAATTCTTGTTGCATCTGAAAGCGGAAACTCGCCCGATTACAGCGGTGTGTGTATTTTTGCCCTAGGCCATTGTAGTTATTGGTTTCGAGTATCAGACCAGTGAAAATTTTGATGGTTTCTCAACCATTCCTTAACTTCAAACTCCCATATCTCGCGAACAGATTGACGAACTCGAGAAATTCCTGTTGCATCTGAAAGTAGAAACTCGCCCGAATACAGCGGTAAGTGTACTTTTCCCCTAGGCCATTCCAGTTATTGGTTTCGGGTATCAGACCAGCGAAATTTTTGATGGTTTCTCAACCATTCCTTAAATTCAAACTCCCATATCACGCGAACGGATTGACGAACTCGAGGAACTCCTATTGCATCTGAAAGCAGAAACTCGCCCGATTACAGCGGTGTGTGTGTTTTTGCCCTAGGCCATAGTAGTTATTGGTTTCGAGTATCAGACTTGCGAAAATTTTGATGGTTTCTCAACCATTCCTTTACTTCAAACTCCCATATCACGCGAACGGATTGACGATCTCGAGAAATTCCTGTTGCATCTGAAAGTAGAAACGCGCCCGATTACAGTGGTGTGTGTGCTTTTCCCCTAGGCCACTCCAGTTATTGGTTTCGAGTATCAGACCAGCGAAAATTTTGATGGTTTCTCAACCACTCCTTAACTTCAAGCTCCCATATCTCGCGAACGGATTGACGAACTCGAGAAATTCCTGTTGCATCTGAAAGTAGAAACTCGCCCGAATACAGCGGTAAGTGTACTTTTCCCCTAGGCCATTCCAGTTATTGGTTTCGAGTATCAGACCAGCGAAATTTTTGATGGTTTCTCAACCATTCCATAAATTCAAACTCCCATATCTCGCGAACGGATTGACGACCTCGAGAAATTCCTGTTGCATCTGAAAGTAGAAACTCGCACGATTACAACGGCATGTGTGTTTTTCCCCTAGGCCTTTGTAGTTATTGGTTTCGGGAATCAGACTTGCGAAAATTTTGATGGTTTCTCAACCATTCCTTTACTTCAAACTCCCATATCTCGCGAACGATCTGACGAACTGGAGAAATTCTTGTTGCATCTGAAAGCGGAAACTCGCCCGATTACAGCGGTGTGTGTATTTTTGCCCTAGGCCATTGTAGTTATTGGTTTCGAGTATCAGACCAGCGAAAATTTTGATGGTTTCTCAACCATTCCTTTACTTAAAACTCCCATATCACGCGAACGGATTGACGAACTCGAGGAACTCCTATTGCATCTGAAAGCAGAAACTCGCCCGATTACAACGGTATGTGTACTTTTCCCCTAGGCCTTTTTAGTTATTGGTTTCGGGAATCAGACTTGCGAAAATTTTGATGGTTTCTCAACCATTCGTTTACTTCAAACTCCCATATCACGCGAACGGATTGACGATCTCGAGAAATTCCTGTTGCATCTGAAAGTAGAAACACGCCCGATTACAGTGGTGTGTGTGCTTTTCCCCTAGGCCACTCCAGTTATTCGTTTCGAGTATCAGACCAGCTAAATTTTGATGGTTTCTCAACCATTCCTTAAAATCAAACTCCCATATCTCGCGAACGATCTGACGAACTGGAGAAATTCATGTTGCATCTGAAAGTAGAAACTCGCCCGATTACAACGGCGTGTGTACTTTTCCCCTAGGCCATTCCAGTTATTGGTTTCGAGTATCAGAGCAGCGAAAATTTTGATGGTTTCTCAACCATTCCTTAACTTCAAACTCCCATATCTCGCGAACAGATTGACGAACTCGAGAAATTCCTGTTGCATCTGAAAGTAGAAACTCGCCCGAATACAGCGGTAAGTGTACTTTTCCCCTAGGCCATTCCAGTTATTGGTTTCGAGTATCAGACCAGCGAAATTTTTGATGGCTTCTCAACCATTCCTTAAATTCAAACTCCCATATCACGCGAACGGATTGACGAACTCGAGGAACTCCTATTGCATCTGAAAGCAGAAACTCGCCCGATTACAGCGGTGTGTGTGTTTTTGCCCTAGGCCATAGTAGTTATTGGTTTCGAGTATCAGACTTGCGAAAATTTTGATGGTTTCTCAACCATTCCTTTACTTCAAACTCCCATATCACGCGAACGGATTGACGATCTCGAGAAATTCCTGTTGCATCTGAAAGTAGAAACGCGCCCGATTACAGTGGGGTGTGTGCTTTTCCCCTAGGCCACTCCAGTTATTGGTTTCGAGTATCAGACCAGCGAAAATTTTGATGGTTTCTCAACCACTCCTTAACTTCAAGCTCCCATATCTCGCGAACGGATTGACGAACTCGAGAAATTCCTGTTGCATCTGAAAGTAGAAACTCGCACGATTACAACGGCATGTGTGTTTTTCCCCTAGGCCTTTGTAGTTATTGGTTTCGGGAATCAGACTTGCGAAAATTTTGATGGTTTCTCAACCATTCCTTTACTTCAAACTCCCATATCTCGCGAACGATCTGACGAACTGGAGAAATTCTTGTTGCATCTGAAAGCGGAAACTCGCCCGATTACAGCGGTGTGTGTATTTTTGCCCTAGGCCATTGTAGTTATTGGTTTCGAGTATCAGACCAGCGAAAATTTTGATGGTTTCTCAACCATTCCTTAACTTCAAACTCCCATATCTCGCGAACAGATTGACGAACTCGAGAAATTCCTGTTGCATCTGAAAGTAGAAACTCGCCCGAATACAGCGGTAAGTGTACTTTTCCCCTAGGCCATTCCAGTTATTGGTTTCGAGTATCAGACCAGCGAAATTTTTGATGGTTTCTCAACCATTCCTTAAATTCAAACTCCCATATCACGCGAACGGATTGACGAACTCGAGGAACTCCTATTGCATCTGAAAGCAGAAACTCGCCCGATTACAGCGGTGTGTGTGTTTTTGCCCTAGGCCATAGTAGTTATTGGTTTCGAGTATCAGACTTGCGAAAATTTTGATGGTTTCTCAACCATTCCTTTACTTCAAACTCCCATATCACGCGAACGGATTGACGATCTCGAGAAATTCCTGTTGCATCTGAAAGTAGAAACGCGCCCGATTACAGTGGTGTGTGTGCTTTTCCCCTAGGCCACTCCAGTTATTGGTTTCGAGTATCAGACCAGCGAAAATTTTGATGGTTTCTCAACCACTCCTTAACTTCAAGCTCCCATATCTCGCGAACGGATTGACGAACTCGAGAAATTCCTGTTGCATCTGAAAGTAGAAACTCGCCCGAATACAACGGTAAGTGTACTTTTCCCCTAGGCCATTCCAGTTATTGGTTTCGAGTATCAGACCAGCGAAATTTTTGATGGTTTCTCAACCATTCCATAAATTCAAACTCCCATATCTCGCGAACGGATTGACGACCTCGAGAAATTCCTGTTGCATCTGAAAGTAGAAACTCGCACGATTACAACGGCATGTGTGTTTTTCCCCTAGGCCTTTGTAGTTATTGGTTTCGGGTATCAGACTTGCGAAAATTTTGATGGTTTCTCAACCATTCCTTTACTTCAAACTCCCATATCTCGCGAACGATCTGACGAACTGGAGAAATTCTTGTTGCATCTGAAAGCGGAAACTCGCCCGATTACAGCGGTGTGTGTATTTTTGCCCTAGGCCATTGTAGTTATTGGTTTCGAGTATCAGACCAGCGAAAATTTTGATGGTTTCTCAACCATTCCTTTACTTAAAACTCCCATATCACGCGAACGGATTGACGAACTCGAGGAACTCCTATTGCATCTGAAAGCAGAAACTCGCCCGATTACAACGGTATGTGTACTTTTCCCCTAGGCCTTTTTAGTTATTGGTTTCGGGAATCAGACTTGCGAAAATTTTGATGGTTTCTCAACCATTCGTTTACTTCAAACTCCCATATCACGCGAACGGATTGACGATCTCGAGAAATTCCTGTTGCATCTGAAAGTAGAAACACGCCCGATTACAGTGGTGTGTGTGCTTTTCCCCTAGGCCACTCCAGTTATTCGTTTCGACTATCAGACCAGCGAAAATTTTGATGGTTTCTCAACCATTCCTTAAAATCAAACTCCCATATCTCGCGAACGACCTGACGAACTCGAGAAATTCATGTTGCATCTGAAAGTAGAAACTCGCCCGATTACAACGGCGTGTGTACTTTTCCCCTAGGCCATTCCAGTTATTGGTTTCGAGTATCAGAGCAGCGAAAATTTTGATGGTTTCTCAACCATTCCTTAAGTTCAAACTCGCATATCTCGCGAACGATCTAACGAACTCGAGAAATTCTTGTTGCATCTGAAAGCAGAAACTCGCCCGATTACAGCGGTGTGTGTATTTTTGCCCTAGGCCATTGTAGTTATTGGTTTCGAGTATCAGACATGCGAAAATTTTGATGGTTCCTCAACCATTCCTTTACTTCAAACTCCCATATCACGCGTACGGATTGACGAACTCGAGAAATTCCTAATGCATCTGAAAGCAGAAACTCGCCCGATTACAACGGTATGTGTATTTTTGCCCTAGGCCATAGTAGTTATTGGTTTCGAGTATCAGACTTGCGAAAATTGTGATGGTTTCTCAACCGTTCCTTAACTTCAAACTCCCATATCTCGCGAACGGATTCACAATCTCGAGAAATTCCTGTTGCATCTGAAAGTAGAAACTCGCCCGATTATAACGTTATGTGTATTTTTGCCCTAGGCCATAGTAGTTATTGGTTTCGAGTATCAGACTTGCGAAAATATTGATGGTTTCTCAACCATTCCTTAATTTCAAACTCCCATATCTCGCGAACGATCTGACGAACTCGAGAAATTCTTGTTGCATCTGAAAGCAGAAACTCGCCCGATTACTGCGGTGTGTGTGTTTTTGCCCTAGGCCACAGTAGTTATTGGTTTCGAGTATCAGACTTGCGAAAATTTTGATGGTTTCTCAACCATTCCTTAATTTCAAACTCCCATATCTCGCGAACGGATTGACGATCTCGAGAAATTCCTGTTGCATCTGAAAGTAGAAACACGCCCGATTACAGTGGTGTGTGTACTTTTCCCCTAGGCCATTCCAGTTATTGGTTTCGAGTATCAGACGAGCGAAAATTTTGATGGTTTCTCAACCGTTTCTTAAATTCAAACTCCCATATCTCGCGAAAGGATTGACGATCTCGAGAAATTCCTGTTGCATCTGAAAGTAGAAACTCGCACGATTACAACGGTATGTGTATTTTTCCCCTTGGCCATTGTAGTTATTGGTTTCGAGTATCAGACATGCGAAAATTTTGATGGTTTCTCAACCATTCCATTACTTCAAACTCCCATATCACGCGAACGGATTCACGAACTCGAGAAATTCCTGTTGCATCTGAAAGTAGAAACTCGCACGATTACAGTGGTGTGTGTGCTTTTCCCCTAGGCCACTCCAGTTATTCGTTTCGAGTATCAGACCAGCGAAAATTTTGATGGTTTCTCAACCATTCCTTAAATTCAAACTCCCATATCTCGCGAACGACCTGACGAACTCGAGAAATTCATGTTGCATCTGAAAGTAGAAACTCGCCCGATTACAATGGCGTGTGTACTTTTCCCCTAGGCCATTCCAGTTATTGGTTTCGAGTATCAGAGCAGCGAAAATTTTGATGGTTTCTCAACCATTCCTTAACTTCAAACTGCCATATCTCGTGAACGATCTGACGAACTCGAGAAATTCTTGTTGCATCTGAAAGCAGAAACTCGCCCGATTACAGCGGTGTGTGTGTTTTTGCCCTAGGCCATAGTAGTTATTGGTTTCGAGTATCAGACTTGCGAAAATTTTGATGGTTTCTCAACCATTCCTTTACTTCAAACTCCCATATCACGCGAACGGATTGACGATCTCGAGAAATTCCTGTTGCATCTGAAAGTAGAAACGCGCCCGATTACAGTGGTGTGTGTGCTTTTCCCCTAGGCCACTCCAGTTATTGGTTTCGAGTATCAGACCAGCGAAAATTTTGATGGTTTCTCAACCACTCCTTAACTTCAAGCTCCCATATCTCGCGAACGGATTGACGAACTCGATAAATTCCTGTTGCATCTGAAAGTAGAAACTCGCCCGAATACAACGGTAAGTGTACTTTTCCCCTAGGCCATTCCAGTTATTGGTTTCGAGTATCAGACCAGCGAAATTTTTGATGGTTTCTCAACCATTCCATAACTTCAAACTCCCATATCTCGCGAACGGATTGACGAACTCGAGAAATTCCTGTTGCATCTGAAAGTAGAAACTCGCACGATTACAACGGCATGTGTGTTTTTCCCCTAGGCCTTTGTAGTTATTGGTTTCGGGAATCAGACTTGCGAAAATTTTGATGGTTTCTCAACCATTCCTTTACTTCAAACTCCCATATCTCGCGAATGATCTGACGAACTGGAGAAATTCATGTTGCATCTGAAAGCGGAAACTCGCCCGATTACAGCGGTGTGTGTATTTTTGCCCTAGGCCATTGTAGTTATTGGTTTCGAGTATCAGACCAGCGAAAATTTTGATGGTTTCTCAACCATTCCTTAACTTCAAACTCCCATATCTCGCGAACGGATTGACGAACTCGAGAAATTCCTGTTGCATCTGAAAGTAGAAACTCGCCCGAATACAGCGGTAAGTGTACTTTTCCCCTAGGCCATTCCAGTTATTGGTTTCGAGTATCAGACCAGCGAAATTTTTGATGGTTTCTCAACCATTCCTTAAATTCTAACTCCCATATCTAGCGAACGGATTGACGAACTCGAGAAATTCCTGCTGCATCTGAAAGTAGAAACTCGCCCGATTACAATGGTGTGTGTACTTTTCCCCTACGCCATTCCAGTTATTGGTTTCGAGTAACAGACCAGCGAAAATTTTGATGGTTTCTCAACCATTCCTTAAATTCAAACTCCCATATCTCGCGAACGACCTGACGAACTCGAGAAATTCATGTTGCATCTGAAAGTAGAAACTCGCCCGATTACAATGGCGTGTGTACTTTTCCCCTAGGCCATTCCAGTTATTGGTTTCGAGTATCAGAGCAGCGAAAATTTTGATGGTTTCTCAACCATTCCTTAACTTCAAACTGCCATATCTCGTGAACGATCTGACGAACTCGAGAAATTCTTGTTGCATCTGAAAGCAGAAACTCGCCCGATTACAGCGGTGTGTGTGTTTTTGCCCTAGGCCATAGTAGTTATTGGTTTCGAGTATCAGACTTGCGAAAATTTTGATGGTTTCTCAACCATTCCTTTACTTCAAACTCCCATATCACGCGAACGGATTGACGAACTCGAGAAATTCCTATTGCATCTGAAAGCAGAAACTCGCCCGATTACAACGGTATGTGTATTTTTGCCCTAGGCCATAGTAGTTATTGGTTTCGAGTATCAGACTTGCGAAAATTTCGATGGTTTCTCAACCGTTCCTTAACTTCAAACTCCCATATCTCGCGAACGGATTCACAATCTCGAGAAATTCCTGTTGCATCTGAAAGTAGAAACTCGCACGATTACAACGGTATGTGTATTTTTCCCCTTGGCCATTGTAGTTATTGGTTTCGAGTATCAGACATGCAAAAATTTTGATGGTTTCTCAACCATTCCATTACGTCAAACTCCCATATCACGCGAACGGATTGACGATCTCGAGAAATTCCTATTGCATCTGAAAGCAGAAACTCGCCCGATTACAACGGTATGTGTATTTTTGCCCTAGGCCATAGTAGTTATTGGTTTCGAGTATCAGACTTGCGAAAATTTTGATGGTTTCTTAACCGTTCCTTAACTTCAAATTCCCATATCTCGGGAATGGATTGACGAACTCGAGAAATTCATGTTGCGTCTGAAAGTAGAAATTCGCCCGATTACAATGGCGTGTGTACTTTTCCCCTAGGCCATTCCAGTTATTGGTTTCGAGTATCAGAGCAGCGAAAATTTTGATGCTTTCTCAACCATTCCTTAACTTCAAACTCCCATATCTCGCGAACGATCTGACGAACTCGAGAAATTCTTGTTGCATCTGAAAGCAGAAACTCGCCCGATTACAACGGCGTGTGTACTTTTCCCCTAGGCCATTCCAGTTATTGGTTTCGAGTATCAGAGCAGCGAAAATTTTGATGGTTTCTCAACCATTCCTTAAGTTCAAACTCGCATATCTCGCGAACGATCTAACGAACTCGAGAAATTCTTGTTGCATCTGAAAGCAGAAACTCGCCCGATTACAGCGGTGTGTGTATTTTTGCCCTAGGCCATTGTAGTTATTGGTTTCGAGTATCAGACATGCGAAAATTTTGATGGTTCCTCAACCATTCCTTTACTTCAAACTCCCATATCACGCGTACGGATTGACGAACTCGAGAAATTCCTAATGCATCTGAAAGCAGAAACTCGCCCGATTACAACGGTATGTGTATTTTTGCCCTAGGCCATAGTAGTTATTGGTTTCGAGTATCAGACTTGCGAAAATTGTGATGGTTTCTCAACCGTTCCTTAACTTCAAACTCCCATATCTCGCGAACGGATTCACAATCTCGAGAAATTCCTGTTGCATCTGAAAGTAGAAACTCGCCCGATTATAACGTTATGTGTATTTTTGCCCTAGGCCATAGTAGTTATTGGTTTCGAGTATCAGACTTGCGAAAATATTGATGGTTTCTCAACCATTCCTTAATTTCAAACTCCCATATCTCGCGAACGATCTGACGAACTCGAGAAATTCTTGTTGCATCTGAAAGCAGAAACTCGCCCGATTACTGCGGTGTGTGTGTTTTTGCCCTAGGCCACAGTAGTTATTGGTTTCGAGTATCAGACTTGCGAAAATTTTGATGGTTTCTCAACCATTCCTTAATTTCAAACTCCCATATCTCGCGAACGGATTGACGATCTCGAGAAATTCCTGTTGCATCTGAAAGTAGAAACACGCCCGATTACAGTGGTGTGTGTACTTTTCCCCTAGGCCATTCCAGTTATTGGTTTCGAGTATCAGACGAGCGAAAATTTTGATGGTTTCTCAACCGTTTCTTAAATTCAAACTCCCATATCTCGCGAAAGGATTGACGATCTCGAGAAATTCCTGTTGCATCTGAAAGTAGAAACTCGCACGATTACAACGGTATGTGTATTTTTCCCCTTGGCCATTGTAGTTATTGGTTTCGAGTATCAGACATGCGAAAATTTTGATGGTTTCTCAACCATTCCATTACTTCAAACTCCCATATCACGCGAACGGATTCACGAACTCGAGAAATTCCTGTTGCATCTGAAAGTAGAAACTCGCACGATTACAGTGGTGTGTGTGCTTTTCCCCTAGGCCACTCCAGTTATTCGTTTCGAGTATCAGACCAGCGAAAATTTTGATGGTTTCTCAACCATTCCTTAAATTCAAACTCCCATATCTCGCGAACGACCTGACGAACTCGAGAAATTCATGTTGCATCTGAAAGTAGAAACTCGCCCGATTACAATGGCGTGTGTACTTTTCCCCTAGGCCATTCCAGTTATTGGTTTCGAGTATCAGAGCAGCGAAAATTTTGATGGTTTCTCAACCATTCCTTAACTTCAAACTGCCATATCTCGTGAACGATCTGACGAACTCGAGAAATTCTTGTTGCATCTGAAAGCAGAAACTCGCCCGATTACAGCGGTGTGTGTGTTTTTGCCCTAGGCCATAGTAGTTATTGGTTTCGAGTATCAGACTTGCGAAAATTTTGATGGTTTCTCAACCATTCCTTTACTTCAAACTCCCATATCACGCGAACGGATTGACGATCTCGAGAAATTCCTGTTGCATCTGAAAGTAGAAACGCGCCCGATTACAGTGGTGTGTGTGCTTTTCCCCTAGGCCACTCCAGTTATTGGTTTCGAGTATCAGACCAGCGAAAATTTTGATGGTTTCTCAACCACTCCTTAACTTCAAGCTCCCATATCTCGCGAACGGATTGACGAACTCGATAAATTCCTGTTGCATCTGAAAGTAGAAACTCGCCCGAATACAACGGTAAGTGTACTTTTCCCCTAGGCCATTCCAGTTATTGGTTTCGAGTATCAGACCAGCGAAATTTTTGATGGTTTCTCAACCATTCCATAACTTCAAACTCCCATATCTCGCGAACGGATTGACGAACTCGAGAAATTCCTGTTGCATCTGAAAGTAGAAACTCGCACGATTACAACGGCATGTGTGTTTTTCCCCTAGGCCTTTGTAGTTATTGGTTTCGGGAATCAGACTTGCGAAAATTTTGATGGTTTCTCAACCATTCCTTTACTTCAAACTCCCATATCTCGCGAATGATCTGACGAACTGGAGAAATTCATGTTGCATCTGAAAGCGGAAACTCGCCCGATTACAGCGGTGTGTGTATTTTTGCCCTAGGCCATTGTAGTTATTGGTTTCGAGTATCAGACCAGCGAAAATTTTGATGGTTTCTCAACCATTCCTTAACTTCAAACTCCCATATCTCGCGAACGGATTGACGAACTCGAGAAATTCCTGTTGCATCTGAAAGTAGAAACTCGCCCGAATACAGCGGTAAGTGTACTTTTCCCCTAGGCCATTCCAGTTATTGGTTTCGAGTATCAGACCAGCGAAATTTTTGATGGTTTCTCAACCATTCCTTAAATTCTAACTCCCATATCTAGCGAACGGATTGACGAACTCGAGAAATTCCTGCTGCATCTGAAAGTAGAAACTCGCCCGATTACAATGGTGTGTGTACTTTTCCCCTACGCCATTCCAGTTATTGGTTTCGAGTAACAGACCAGCGAAAATTTTGATGGTTTCTCAACCATTCCTTAAATTCAAACTCCCATATCTCGCGAACGACCTGACGAACTCGAGAAATTCATGTTGCATCTGAAAGTAGAAACTCGCCCGATTACAATGGCGTGTGTACTTTTCCCCTAGGCCATTCCAGTTATTGGTTTCGAGTATCAGAGCAGCGAAAATTTTGATGGTTTCTCAACCATTCCTTAACTTCAAACTGCCATATCTCGTGAACGATCTGACGAACTCGAGAAATTCTTGTTGCATCTGAAAGCAGAAACTCGCCCGATTACAGCGGTGTGTGTGTTTTTGCCCTAGGCCATAGTAGTTATTGGTTTCGAGTATCAGACTTGCGAAAATTTTGATGGTTTCTCAACCATTCCTTTACTTCAAACTCCCATATCACGCGAACGGATTGACGAACTCGAGAAATTCCTATTGCATCTGAAAGCAGAAACTCGCCCGATTACAACGGTATGTGTATTTTTGCCCTAGGCCATAGTAGTTATTGGTTTCGAGTATCAGACTTGCGAAAATTTCGATGGTTTCTCAACCGTTCCTTAACTTCAAACTCCCATATCTCGCGAACGGATTCACAATCTCGAGAAATTCCTGTTGCATCTGAAAGTAGAAACTCGCACGATTACAACGGTATGTGTATTTTTCCCCTTGGCCATTGTAGTTATTGGTTTCGAGTATCAGACATGCAAAAATTTTGATGGTTTCTCAACCATTCCATTACGTCAAACTCCCATATCACGCGAACGGATTGACGATCTCGAGAAATTCCTATTGCATCTGAAAGCAGAAACTCGCCCGATTACAACGGTATGTGTATTTTTGCCCTAGGCCATAGTAGTTATTGGTTTCGAGTATCAGACTTGCGAAAATTTTGATGGTTTCTTAACCGTTCCTTAACTTCAAATTCCCATATCTCGGGAATGGATTGACGAACTCGAGAAATTCATGTTGCGTCTGAAAGTAGAAACTCGCCCGATTACAATGGCGTGTGTACTTTTCCCCTAGGCCATTCCAGTTATTGGTTTCGAGTATCAGAGCAGCGAAAATTTTGATGCTTTCTCAACCATTCCTTAACTTCAAACTCCCATATCTCGCGAACGATCTGACGAACTCGAGAAATTCTTGTTGCATCTGAAAGCAGAAACTCGCCCGACTACAGCGGTGTGTGTGTTTTTGCCCTAGGCCATAGTAGTTATTGGTTTCGAGTATCAGACTTGCGAAAATTTTGATGGTTTCTCAACCATTCCTTAATTTCAAACTCCCATATCTCGCGAACGGATTGACGATCTCGAGAAATTCCTGTTGCATCTGAAAGTAGAAACACGTCCGATTACAGTGGTGTGTGTGCTTTTCCCCTAGGCCACTCCAGTTATTCGTTTCGAGTATCAGACCAGCGAAAATTTTGATGGTTTCTCAACCATTCCTTAAATTCAAACTCCCATATCTCGCGAACGACCTGACGAACTCGAGAAATTCATGTTGCATCTGAAAGTAGAAACTCGCCCGATTACAATGGCGTGTGTACTTTTCCCCTAGGCCATTCCAGTTATTGGTTTCGAGTATCAGAGCAGCGAAAATTTTGATGGTTTCTCAACCATTCCTTAACTTCAAACTGCCATATCTCGTGAACGATCTGACGAACTCGAGAAATTCTTGTTGCATCTGAAAGCAGAAACTCGCCCGATTACAGCGGTGTGTGTGTTTTTGCCCTAGGCCATAGTAGTTATTGGTTTCGAGTATCAGACTTGCGAAAATTTTGATGGTTTCTCAACCATTCCTTTACTTCAAACTCCCATATCACGCGAACGGATTGACGAACTCGAGAAATTCCTATTGCATCTGAAAGCAGAAACTCGCCCGATTACAACGGTATGTGTATTTTTGCCCTAGGCCATAGTAGTTATTGGTTTCCAGTATCAGACTTGCGAAAATTTCGATGGTTTCTCAACCGTTCCTTAACTTCAAACTCCCATATCTCGCGAACGGATTCACAATCTCGAGAAATTCCTGTTGCATCTGAAAGTAGAAACTCGCACGATTACAACGGTATGTGTATTTTTCCCCTTGGCCATTGTAGTTATTGGTTTCGAGTATCAGACATGCAAAAATTTTGATGGTTTCTCAACCATTCCATTACTTCAAACTCCCATATCACGCGAACGGATTGACGATCTCGAGAAATTCCTATTGCATCTGAAAGCAGAAACTCGCCCGATTACAACGGTATGTGTATTTTTGCCCTAGGCCACAGTAGTTATTGGTTTCGAGTATCAGACTTGCGAAAATTTTGATGGTTTCTTAACCGTTCCTTAACTTCAAATTCCCATATCTCGGGAATGGATTGACGAACTCGAGAAATTCATGTTGCGTCTGAAAGTAGAAACTCGCCCGATTACAATGGCGTGTGTACTTTTCCCCTAGGCCATTCCAGTTATTGGTTTCGAGTATCAGAGCAGCGAAAATTTTGATGCTTTCTCAACCATTCCTTAACTTCAAACTCCCATATCTCGCGAACGATCTGACGAACTCGAGAAATTCTTGTTGCATCTGAAAGCAGAAACTCGCCCGACTACAGCGGTGTGTGTGTTTTTGCCCTAGGCCATAGTAGTTATTGGTTTCGAGTATCAGACTTGCGAAAATTTTGATGGTTTCTCAACCATTCCTTAATTTCAAACTCCCATATCTCGCGAACGGATTGACGATCTCGAGAAATTCCTGTTGCATCTGAAAGTAGAAACACGTCCGATTACAGTGGTGTGTGTACTTTTCCCCTAGGCCATTCCAGTTATTGGTTTCGAGTATCAGACCAGCGAAAATTTTGATGGTTTCTCAACCATTCCTTTACTTCAAACTCCCATATCACGCGAACGGATTGACGAACTCGAGAAATTCCTATTGCATCTGAAAGTAGAAACTCGCACGATTACAACGGCATGTGTATTTTTCCCCTAGGCCTCTTTAGTTATTGGTTTCGGGAATCAGACTTGCGAAAATTTTGATGGTTTCTCAACCATTCCTTTACTTCAAACTCCCATATCACGCAAACGGATTGACGATCTCGAGAAATTCCGGTTGCATCTGAAAGTAGAAACGCGCCCGATTACAGTGGTGTGTGTGCTTTCCCCCTAGGCCACTCCAGTTATTGGTTTCGAGTATCAGACCAGCGAAAATTTTGATGTTTTGTCAACCACTCCTTAACTTCAAGCTCCCATATCTCGCGAACGAATTGACGAACTCGAGAAATTCCTGCTGCATCGGAAAGTAGAAACTCGCCCCATTACAATGGTGTGTGTACTTTTCCCCTAGGCCATTCCAGTTATTGGTTTCGAGTATTAGACCAGCGAAATTTTTGATGGTTTCTCAACCATTCCTTAACTTCAAACTCCCATATCTCGCGAACGGATTGACGAACTCGAGAAATTCCTGTTTCATCTGAAAGTAGAAACTCGCCCGATTACAACGGTATGTGCATTTTTCCCCTAGGCCATTGTAGTTATTGGTTTCGAGTATCAGACTTGCCAAAATTTTGATGGTTTCTCAACCATTCCTTAATTTCAAACTCCCATATCTCGCGAACGAATTGACGAACTCGAGAAATTCCTGCTGCATCGGAAAGTAGAAACTCGCCCGATTACAACGGTGTGTGTACTTTTCCCCTAGGCCATTCCTGTTATTGGTTTCGAGTATCAGACCAGCGAAATTTTTGATGGTTTCTCAACCATTCCTTTACTTCTAACTCCCACATCTGGCGAACGGATTGACGATTTCGAGAAATTCCTGTTGCATCTGAAAGTAGAAGCACGCCCGATTACAGTGGTGTGTGTACTTTCCCCTAGGCCATTCCAGTTATTGGTTTCGAGTATCAGACCAGCGAAAATTTTGATAGTTCCTCGACCGTTCCTTAAATTCAAACTCCCATATCTCGCGAAAGGATTGACGATATCGAGAAATTCCTGTTGCATCTGAAAGTAGAAACTCGCACGATTACAACGGTATGTGTATTTTTCCACTTGGCCATTGTAGTTATTGGTTTCGAGTATCAGACATGCGAAAATTTTGATGGTTTCTCAACCATTCCATTACTTCAAACTCCCATATCACGCGTACGGATTCACGAACTCGAGAAATTCCTGTTGCATCTGAAAGTAGAAACTCGCACGATTACAATTGCATGTGTATTTTTCCCCTAGGCCTTTGTAGTTATTGGTTTCGGGAATCAGACTTGCGAAAATTTTGATGGTTTCTCAACCATTCCTTCACTTCTAACTCCCATATGTGGCGAACGGATTGACGATCTCGAGAAATTCCTGTTGCATCTGAAAGTAGAAACACGCCCGATTACAGTGGTGTGTGTACTTTTCCCCTAGGCCATTCCAGTTATTGGTTTCGAGTATCAGACCAGCGAAATTTTTGATGGTTTCTCAACTATTCCTTAACTTAAAAGTCCCATTTCTCGCGAACGGATTGACGAACTCGAGAAATTCCTGTTGCATCTGAAAGTAGAAACTCGCACCATTACAACGGTATGTGTATTTTTGCCCTAGACCATAGTAGTTATTGGTTTCGAGTATCAGACTTGTGAAAATTTTGATGGTTTCTCAACCATTCCTTAATTTCAAACTCCCATATCTCGCGAACGATTTTACGAACTCGAGAAATTCCTGTTGCATCGGAAAGTAGAAACTCGCCCCATTACAATGGTGTGTGTACTTTTCCCCTAGGCCATTCCTGTTATTGGTTTCGAGTATCAGACCTGCGAAATTTTTGATGGTTTCTCAACCATTTCTTTACTTCTAACTCCCACATCTGGCGAACGGATTGACGATCTCGAGAAATTCCTGTTTCATCTGAAAGTAGAAACTCGCCCGATTACAACGGTATGTGTATTTTTCCCCTAGGCCATTGTAGTTACTGGTTTCGAGTATCAGACATGCGAAAATTTTGATGGTTTCTCAACCATTCCTTTACTTCAAACTCCCATATCAGGCGAACGGATTGACGAACTCGAGAAATTCCTGTTGCATCTGAAAGTAGAAACTCGCACGATTACAACGGTATGTGTATTTTTGCCCTAGGCCATAGTAGTTATTGGTTTCGAGTATCAGACTTGTGAAAATTTTGATGGTTTCTCAACCATTCCTTAATTTCAAACTCCCATATTTCGCGAACGATTTTACGAACTCGAGATATAACTGTTGCATCGGAAAGTAGAAACTCGCCCCATTACAATGGTGTGTGTACTTTTCCCCTAGGCCATTCCTGTTATTGGTTTCGAGTATCAGACCTGCGAAATTTTTGATGGTTTCTCAACCATTCCTTTACTTCTAACTCCCACATCTGGCGAACGGATTGACGATTTCGAGAAACTCCTGTTGCATCTGAAAGTAGAAGCACGCCCGATTACAGTGGTGCGTGTACTTTTCCCCTAGGCCATTCCTGTTATTGGTTTCGAGTATCAGGCCAGCGAAAATTTTGATGGTTTCTCAACCATTCCTTAACTTCAAACTCCCATATCTCGCGAACGGATAGACGAACTCGAAAAATTCCTGTTGCATCTGAAAGTAGAAACTCGCACGATTACAATTGCATGTGTATTTTTCCCCTAGGCCTTTGTAGTTATTGGTTTCGGGAATCAGACTTGCGAAAATTTTGATGGTTTCTCAACCATTCCTTCACTTCTAACTCCCATATGTGGCGAACGGATTGACGATCTCGAGAAATTCCTGTTGCATCTGAAAGTAGAAACACGCCCGATTACAGTGGTGTGTGTACTTTTCCCCTAGGCCATTCCTGTTATTGGTTTCGAGTATCAGACCAGCGAAATTTTTGATGGTTTCTCAACCATTCCTTTACTTCTAACTCCCACATCTGGCGAACGGATTGACGATTTCGAGAAATTCCTGTTGCATCTGAAAGTAGAAGCACGCCCGATTACAGTGGTGTGTGTACTTTCCCCTAGGCCATTCCAGTTATTGGTTTCGAGTATCAGACCAGCGAAAATTTTGATAGTTCCTCGACCGTTCCTTAAATTCAAACTCCCATATCTCGCGAAAGGATTGACGATATCGAGAAATTCCTGTTGCATCTGAAAGTAGAAACTCGCACGATTACAACGGTATGTGTATTTTTCCACTTGGCCATTGTAGTTATTGGTTTCGAGTATCAGACATGCGAAAATTTTGATGGTTTCTCAACCATTCCATTACTTCAAACTCCCATATCACGCGTACGGATTCACGAACTCGAGAAATTCCTGTTGCATCTGAAAGTAGAAACTCGCACGATTACAATTGCATGTGTATTTTTCCCCTAGGCCTTTGTAGTTATTGGTTTCGGGAATCAGACTTGCGAAAATTTTGATGGTTTCTCAACCATTCCTTCACTTCTAACTCCCATATGTGGCGAACGGATTGACGATCTCGAGAAATTCCTGTTGCATCTGAAAGTAGAAACACGCCCGATTACAGTGGTGTGTGTACTTTTCCCCTAGGCCATTCCAGTTATTGGTTTCGAGTATCAGACCAGCGAAATTTTTGATGGTTTCTCAACTATTCCTTAACTTAAAAGTCCCATTTCTCGCGAACGGATTGACGAACTCGAGAAATTCCTGTTGCATCTGAAAGTAGAAACTCGCACCATTACAACGGTATGTGTATTTTTGCCCTAGACCATAGTAGTTATTGGTTTCGAGTATCAGACTTGTGAAAATTTTGATGGTTTCTCAACCATTCCTTAATTTCAAACTCCCATATCTCGCGAACGATTTTACGAACTCGAGAAATTCCTGTTGCATCGGAAAGTAGAAACTCGCCCCATTACAATGGTGTGTGTACTTTTCCCCTAGGCCATTCCTGTTATTGGTTTCGAGTATCAGACCTGCGAAATTTTTGATGGTTTCTCAACCATTTCTTTACTTCTAACTCCCACATCTGGCGAACGGATTGACGATCTCGAGAAATTCCTGTTTCATCTGAAAGTAGAAACTCGCCCGATTACAACGGTATGTGTATTTTTCCCCTAGGCCATTGTAGTTACTGGTTTCGAGTATCAGACATGCGAAAATTTTGATGGTTTCTCAACCATTCCTTTACTTCAAACTCCCATATCAGGCGAACGGATTGACGAACTCGAGAAATTCCTGTTGCATCTGAAAGTAGAAACTCGCACGATTACAACGGTATGTGTATTTTTGCCCTAGGCCATAGTAGTTATTGGTTTCGAGTATCAGACTTGTGAAAATTTTGATGGTTTCTCAACCATTCCTTAATTTCAAACTCCCATATTTCGCGAACGATTTTACGAACTCGAGATATAACTGTTGCATCGGAAAGTAGAAACTCGCCCCATTACAATGGTGTGTGTACTTTTCCCCTAGGCCATTCCTGTTATTGGTTTCGAGTATCAGACCTGCGAAATTTTTGATGGTTTCTCAACCATTCCTTTACTTCTAACTCCCACATCTGGCGAACGGATTGACGATTTCGAGAAACTCCTGTTGCATCTGAAAGTAGAAGCACGCCCGATTACAGTGGTGCGTGTACTTTTCCCCTAGGCCATTCCTGTTATTGGTTTCGAGTATCAGGCCAGCGAAAATTTTGATGGTTTCTCAACCATTCCTTAACTTCAAACTCCCATATCTCGCGAACGGATAGACGAACTCGAAAAATTCCTGTTGCATCTGAAAGTAGAAACTCGCACGATTACAATTGCATGTGTATTTTTCCCCTAGGCCTTTGTAGTTATTGGTTTCGGGAATCAGACTTGCGAAAATTTTGATGGTTTCTCAACCATTCCTTCACTTCTAACTCCCATATGTGGCGAACGGATTGACGATCTCGAGAAATTCCTGTTGCATCTGAAAGTAGAAACACGCCCGATTACAGTGGTGTGTGTACTTTTCCCCTAGGCCATTCCAGTTATTGGTTTCGAGTATCAGACCAGCGAAATTTTTGATGGTTTCTCAACTATTCCTTAACTTAAAAGTCCCATTTCTCGCGAACGGATTGACGAACTCGAGAAATTCCTGTTGCATCTGAAAGTAGAAACTCGCACCATTACAACGGTATGTGTATTTTTGCCCTAGGCCATAGTAGTTATTGGTTTCGAGTATCAGACTTGTGAAAATTTTGATGGTTTCTCAACCATTCCTTAATTTCAAACTCCCATATCTCGCGAACGATTTTACGAACTCGAGAAATTCCTGTTGCATCGGAAAGTAGAAACTCGCCCCATTACAATGGTGTGTGTACTTTTCCCCTAGGCCATTCCTGTTATTGGTTTCGAGTATCAGACCTGCGAAATTTTTGATGGTTTCTCAACCATTCCTTTACTTCTAACTCCCACATCTGGCGAACGGATTGACGATTTCGAGAAACTCCTGTTGCATCTGAAAGTAGAAGCACGCCCGATTACAGTGGTGCGTGTACTTTTCCCCTAAGCCATTCCTGTTATTGGTTTCGAGTATCAGACCAGCGAAAATTTTGATGGTTTCTCAACCATTCCTTAACTTCAAACTCCCATATCTCGCGAACGGATAGACGAACTCGAAAAATTCCTGTTGCATCTGAAAGTAGAAGCACGCCCGATTACAGTGGTGTGTGTACTCTTCCCCTAGGTCATTCCAGTTATTGATTTCGAGTATCAGACCAGCGAAATTTTTGATGGTTTCTCAACCATTCCTTATCTTCAAACTCCCATATCTTGCGAACGGATTGACGATCTCGAGAAATTCCTGTTTCATCTGAAAGTAGAAACTCGCCCGATTACAACGGTATGTGTATTTTTCCCCTAGGCCATTGTAGT
The DNA here is from genome assembly GCF_051014685.1 of Ptiloglossa arizonensis. Classification (NCBI taxonomy): domain Eukaryota; kingdom Metazoa; phylum Arthropoda; class Insecta; order Hymenoptera; family Colletidae; genus Ptiloglossa; species Ptiloglossa arizonensis. The sequence goes on along the minus strand of NW_027478782.1, from coordinate 77,043 downwards.
TACTGGTTTCGAGTATCAGACATGCGAAAATTTTGATGGTTTCTCAACCATTCCTTTACTTCAAACTCCCATATCAGGCGAACGGATTGACGAACTCGAGAAATTCCTGTTGCATCTGAAAGTAGAAACTCGCACGATTACAACGGTATGTGTATTTTTGCCCTAGGCCATAGTAGTTATTGGTTTCGAGTATCAGACTTGTGAAAATTTTGATGGTTTCTCAACCATTCCTTAATTTCAAACTCCCATATCTCGCGAACGATTTTACGAACTCGAGATATTCCTGTTGCATCGGAAAGTAGAAACTCGCCCCATTACAATGGTGTGTGTACTTTTCCCCTAGGCCATTCCTGTTATTGGTTTCGAGTATCAGACCTGCGAAATTTTTGATGGTTTCTCAACCATTCCTTTACTTCTAACTCCCACATCTGGCGAACGGATTGACGATTTCGAGAAACTCCTGTTGCATCTGAAAGTAGAAGCACGCCCGATTACAGTGGTGCGTGTACTTTTCCCCTAGGCCATTCCTGTTATTGGTTTCGAGTATCAGGCCAGCGAAAATTTTGATGGTTTCTCAACCATTCCTTAACTTCAAACTCCCATATCTCGCGAACGGATAGACGAACTCGAAAAATTCCTGTTGCATCTGAAAGTAGAAGCACGCCCGATTACAGTGGTGTGTGTACTTTTCCCCTAGGTCATTCCAGTTATTGATTTCGAGTATCAGACCAGCGAAATTTTTGATGGTTCCTCAACCATTCCTTATCTTCAAACTCCCATATCTCGCGAACGGATTGACGAACTCGAGAAATTCCTGTTGCATCTGAAAGTAGAAACACGCCCGATTACAGTGGTGTGTGTACTTTTCCCCTAGGCCATTCCTGTTATTGGTTTCGAGTATCAGACCCGCGAAATTTTTGATGGTTTCTCAACCATTCCTTTACTTCTAACTCCCACATCTGGCGAACGGATTGACGATTTCGAGAAACTCCTGTTGCATCTGAAAGTAGAAGCACGCCCGATTACAGTGGTGTGTGTACTTTTCCCCTAGGCCATTCCAGTTATTGGTTTCGAGTATCAGACCAGCGAAAATTTTGATAGTTCCTCAACCGTTCCTTAAATTCAAACTCCCATATCTCGCGAAACGATTGACGATCTCGAGAAATTCCTGTTGCATCTGAAAGTAGAAACTCGCACGATTACAACGGTATGTGTATTTTTCCACTTGGCCATTGTAGTTATTGTTTTCGAGTATCAGACATGCGAAAATTTTGATGGTTTCTCAACCATTCCATTACTTCAAACTCCCATATCACGCGTACGGATTCACGAACTCGAGAAATTCCTGTTGCATCTGAAAGTAGAAACTCGCACGATTACAATTGCATGTGTATTTTTCCCCTAAGCCTTTGTAGTTATTGGTTTCGGGAATCAGACTTGCGAAAATTTTGATGGTTTCTCAACCATTCCTTCACTTCTAACTCCCATATGTGGCGAACGGATTGACGATCTCGAGAAATTCCTGTTGCATCTGAAAGTAGAAACACGCCCGATTACAGTGGTGTGTGTACTTTTCCCCTAGGCCATTCCTGTTATTGGTTTCGAGTATCAGGCCAGCGAAAATTTTGATGGTTTCTCAACCATTCCTTAACTTCAAACTCCCATATCTCGCGAACGGATAGACGAACTCGAAAAATTCCTGTTGCATCTGAAAGTAGAAGCACGCCCGATTACAATGGTGTGTGTACTTTTCCCCTAGGCCATTCCTGTTATTGGTTTCGAGTATCAGACCTGCGAAATTTTTGATGGTTTCTCAACCATTCCTTTACTTCTAACTCCCACATCTGGCGAACGGATTGACGATTTCGAGAAACTCCTGTTGCATCTGAAAGTAGAAGCACGCCCGATTACAGTGGTGCGTGTACTTTTCCCCTAGGCCATTCCTGTTATTGGTTTCGAGTATCAGACCAGCGAAAATTTTGATGGTTTCTCAACCATTCCTTAACTTCAAACTCCCATATCTCGCGAACGGATAGACGAACTCGAAAAATTCCTGTTGCATCTGAAAGTAGAAGCACGCCCGATTACAGTGGTGTGTGTACTCTTCCCCTAGGTCATTCCAGTTATTGATTTCGAGTATCAGACCAGCGAAATTATTGATGGTTTCTCAACCACTCCTTATCTTCAAACTCCCATATCTCGCGAAAGGATTGACGATCTCGAGAAATTCCTGTTGCATCTGAAAGTAGAAACTCGCCCGATTACAACGGTATGTGTATTTTTGCCCTAGGCCATTGTAGTTACTGGTTTCGAGTATCAGACATGCGAAAATTTTGATGGTTTCTCAACCATTCCTTTACTTCAAACTCCCATATCAGGCGAACGGATTGACGAACTCGAGAAATTCCTGTTGCATCGGAAAGTAGAAACTCGCCCCATTACAATGGTGTATGTACTTTTCCCCTAGGCGATTCCAGTTATTGGTTTCGAGTATCAGACCAGCGAAATTTTTGATGGTTTCTCAACCATTCCTTTACTTCAAACTCCCATATCACGCGAACGGATTGACGAACTCGAGAAATTCCTATTGCATCTGAAAGTAGAAACTCGCACGATTACAACGGCATGTGTATTTTTCCCCTAGGCCTTTTTAGTTATTGGTTTCGGGAATCAGACTTGCGAAAATTTTGATGGTTTCTCTACCATTCCTTTACTTCAAACTCCCATATCACGCGAACGGATTGACGATCTCGCGAAATTCCTGTTGCATCTGAAAGTAGAAACGCGCCCGATTACAGTGGTGTGTGTGCTTTTCCCCTAGGCCACTCCAGTTATTGGTTTCGAGTATCAGACCAGCGAAAATTTTGATGGTTTCTCAACCACTCCTTAACTTCAAGCTCCCATATCTCGCGAACGGATTGACGAACTCGAGAAAATCCTGTTGCATCTGAAAGTAGAAACTAGCCCGAATACAGCGGTATGTGTACTTTTCCCCTAGGCCATTCCAGTTATTGGTTTCGAGTATCAGACCAGCGAAATTTTTGATGGTTTCTCAACCATTCTTTAACTTCAAACTCCCATATCTCGCGAACGGATTGACGAACTCGAGAAATTCCTGTTGCATCTGAAAGTAGAAACTCGCACGATTACAACGGCATGTGTGTTTTTCCCCTAGGCCTTTGTAGTTATTGGTTTCGGGAATCAGACTTGCGAAAATTTTGATGGTTTCTCAACCATTCCTTAACTTCAAACTCCCATATCTCGCGAACGATCTGACGAACTCGAGGAATTCCTATTGCATCTGAAAGCAGAAACTCGCCCGATTACAACGGTATGTGCATTTTTGCTCTAGGGCATAGTAGTTATTGGTTTCGAGTATCAGACTTGCGAAAATTTTGATGGTTTCTCAACCGTTCCTTAACTTCAAACACCCATATCACGCGAACGGATTCACAATCTCGAGAAATTCCTGTTGCATCTGAAAGTAGAAACTCGCACGATTACAACGGCATGTGTATTTTTCCCCTAGGCCTTTTTAGTTATTGGTTTCGGGAATCAGACTTGCGAAAATTTTGATGGTTTCTCAACCATTCCTTAACTTCAAACTCCCATATCTCGCGAACGGATTGACGAACTCAAGAAATTCCTGTTGCATCTGAAAGTAGAAACTCTCCCGAATACAGCGGTAAGTGTACTTTTCAACTAGGCCATTCCAGTTATTGGTTTCGAGTATCAGACCAGCCAAATTTTTGATGGTTTCTCAACCATTCCTTAACTTCAAACTCCCATATCTCGCGAACGATCTGACGAACTCGAGGAATTCCTATTGCATCTGAAAGCAGAAACTCGCCCGATTACAACGGTATGTGCATTTTTGCCCTAGGGCATAGTAGTTATTGGTTTCGAGTATCAGACTTGCGAAAATTTTGATGGTTTCTCAACCATTCCTTAATTTCAAACTCCCATATCTCGCGAACGAATTGACGAACTCGAGAAATTCCTGTTGCATCGGAAAGTAGAAACTCGCCCCATTACAATGGTGTATGTACTTTTCCCCTAGGCGATTCCAGTTATTGGTTTCGAGTATCAGACCAGCGAAATTTTTGATGGTTTCTCAACCATTCCTTTACTTCAAACTCCCATATCACGCGAACGGATTGACGAACTCGAGAAATTCCTGTTGCATCTGAAAGTAGAAACTCGCACGATTACAACGGCATGTGTATTTTTCCCCTAGGCCTTTTTAGTTATTGGTTTCGGGAATCAGACTTGCGAAAATTTTGATGGTTTCTCTACCATTCCTTTACTTCAAACTCCCATATCACGCGAACGGATTGACGATCTCGCGAAATTCCTGTTGCATCTGAAAGTAGAAACGCGCCCGATTACAGTGGTGTGTGTGCTTTTCCCCTAGGCCACTCCAGTTATTGGTTTCGAGTATCATACCAGCGAAAATTTTGATGGTTTCTCAACCATTCCTTAAATTCAAACTCCCATATCTCGCGAACGATCTGACGAATTCGAGAAATTCATGTTGCATCTGAAAGTAGAAATTCGCCCGATTACAATGGCGTGTGTACTTTTCCCCTAGGCCATTCCAGTTATTGGTTTCGAGTATCAGAGCAACGAAAATTTTGATGGTTTCTCAACCATTCCTTAACTTCAAACTGCCATATCTCGCGAACGATCTGACGAACTTGAGAAATTCTTGTTGCATCTGAAAGTAGAAACACGGCCGATTACAGTGGTGTGTGTACTTTTCCCCTAGGCCATTCCAGTTATTGGTTTCGAGTATCAGACCAGCGAAAATTTTGATGGTTTCTCAACCATTCCTTTACTTCAAACTCCCATATCACGCGAACGGATTGACGAACTCGAGAAATTCCTATTGCATCTGAAAGTAGAAACTCGCACGATTACAACGGCGTGTGTATTTTTCCCCTAGGCCTTTTTAGTTATTGGTTTCGGGAATCAGACTTGCGAAAATTTTGATGGTTTCTCTACCATTCCTTTACTTCAAACTCCCATATCACGCGAACGGATTGACGATCTCGCGAAATTCCTGTTGCATCTGAAAGTAGAAACGCGCCCGATTACAGTGGTGTATGTGCTTTTCCCCTAGGCCACTCCAGTTATTGGTTTCGAGTATCAGACCAGCGAAAATTTTGATGGTTTCTCAACCACTCCTTAACTTCAAGCTCCCATATCTCGCGAACGGACTGACAAACTCGAGATAATCCTGTTGCATCTGAAAGTAGAAACTAGCCCGAATACAGCGGTAAGTGTACTTTTCCCCTAGGCCATTCCAGTTATTGGTTTCGAGTATCAGACCAGCGAAATTTTTGATGGTTTCTCAACCATTCTTTAACTTCAAACTCCCATATCTCGCGAACGGATTGACGAACTCGAGAAATTCCTGTTGCATCTGAAAGTAGAAACTCGCACGATTACAACGGCATGTGTGTTTTTCCCCTAGGCCTTTGTAGTTATTGGTTTCGGGAATCAGACTTGCGAAAATTTTGATGGTTTCTCAACCATTCCTTAACTTCAAACTCCCATATCTCGCGAACGGATTGACGATCTCGAGAAATTCCTGTGCATCTGAAAGTAGAAACACGGCCGATTACAGTGGTGTGTGTACTTTTCCCCTAGGCCATTCCAGTTATTGGTTTCGAGTATCAGACCAGCGAAAATTTTGATGGTTTCTCAACCATTCCTTTACTTCAAACTCCCATATCACGCGAACGGATTGACGAACTCGAGAAATTCCTATTGCATCTGAAAGTAGAAACTCGCACGATTACAACGGCGTGTGTATTTTTCCCCTAGGCCTTTTTAGTTATTGGTTTCGGGAATCAGACTTGCGAAAATTTTGATGGTTTCTCTACCATTCCTTTACTTCAAACTCCCATATCACGCGAACGGATTGACGATCTCGCGAAATTCCTGTTGCATCTGAAAGTAGAAACGCGCCCGATTACAGTGGTGTATGTGCTTTTCCCCTAGGCCACTCCAGTTATTGGTTTCGAGTATCAGACCAGCGAAAATTTTGATGGTTTCTCAACCACTCCTTAACTTCAAGCTCCCATATCTCGCGAACGGACTGACAAACTCGAGAAAATCCTGTTGCATCTGAAAGTAGAAACTAGCCCGAATACAGCGGTAAGTGTACTTTTCCCCTAGGCCATTCCAGTTATTGGTTTCGAGTATCAGACCAGCGAAATTTTTGATGGTTTCTCAACCATTCTTTAACTTCAAACTCCCATATCTCGCGAACGGATTGACGAACTCGAGAAATTCCTGTTGCATCTGAAAGTAGAAACTCGCACGATTACAACGGCATGTGTGTTTTTCCCCTAGGCCTTTGTAGTTATTGGTTTCGGGAATCAGACTTGCGAAAATTTTGATGGTTTCTCAACCATTCCTTAACTTCAAACTCCCATATCTCGCGAACGATCTGACGAACTCGAGGAATTCCTATTGCATCTGAAAGCAGAAACTCGCCCGATTACAACGGTATGTGCATTTTTGCCCTAGGGCATAGTAGTTATTGGTTTCGAGTATCAGACTTGCGAAAATTTTGATGGTTTCTCAACCATTCCTTAATTTCAAACTCCCATATCTCGCGAACGAATTGACGAACTCGAGAAATTCCTGTTGCATCTGAAAGCAGAAACTCGCCCGATTACAATGGTGTGTGTACTTTTCCCCTAGGACATTCCAGTTATTGGTTTCGAGTATCAGACCAGCGAAAATTTTGATGGTTTCTCAACCATTCCTTAACTTCAAACTCCCATATCTCGCGAACGATCTGACGAACTCGAGGAATTCCTATTGCATCTGAAAGCAGAAACTCGCCCGATTACAACGGTATGTGCATTTTTGCCCTAGGGCATAGTAGTTATTGGTTTCGAGTATCAGACTTGCGAAAATTTTGATGGTTTCTCAACCATTCCTTAATTTCAAACTCCCATATCTCGCGAACGAATTGACGAACTCGAGAAATTCCTGTTGCATCGGAAAGTAGAAACTCGCCCCATTACAATGGTGTGTGTACTTTTCCCCTAGGCGATTCCTGTTATTGGTTTCGAGTATCAGACCAGCGAAATTTTTGATGGTTTCTCAACCATTCCTTTACTTCAAACTCCCATATCACGCGAACGGATTGACGAACTCGAGAAATTCCTATTGCATCTGAAAGTAGAAACTCGCACGATTACAACGGCATGTGTATTTTTCCCCTAGGCCTTTTTAGTTATTGGTTTCGGGAATCAGACTTGCGAAAATTTTGATGGTTTCTCTACCATTCCTTTACTTCAAACTCCCATATCACGCGAACGGATTGACGATCTCGCGAAATTCCTGTTGCATCTGAAAGTAGAAACGCGCCCGATTACAGTGGTGTGTGTGCTCTTCCCCTAGGCCACTCCAGTTATTGGTTTCGAGTATCAGACCAGCGAAAATTTTGATGGTTTCTCAACCATTCCTTAAATTCAAACTCCCATATCTCGCGAACGATCTGACGAACTCGAGAAATTCATGTTGCATCTGAAAGTAGAAATTCGCCCGATTACAATGGCGTGTGTACTTTTCCCCTAGGCCATTCCAGTTATTGGTTTCGAGTATCAGAGCAGCGAAAATTTTGATGGTTTCTCAACCATTCCTTAACTTCAAACTGCCATATCTCGCGAACGATCTGACGAACTTGAGAAATTCTTGTTGCATCTGAAAGCAGAAACTCGCCCGATTACAGCGGTGTGTTTGTTTTTGCCCTAGGCCACAGTAGTTATTGGTTTCGAGTATCAGACTTGCAAAAATTTTGATGGTTTCTCAACCATTCCTTTACTTCAAACTCCCATATCTCGCTAACGGATTGACGAACTCGAGAAATTCCTGTTGCATCTGAAAGTAGAAACTCGCACGATTACAACGGTATGTGTATTTTTCCCATAGGCCTTTGTAGTTATTGGTTTCGGGAATCAGACTTGCGAAAATTTTGATGATTTCTCAACCATTCCTTAAATTCTAACTCCCATATCTCGCGAACGGATTGACGAACTCGAGAAATTCCTGTTGCATCTGAAAGTAGAAACTCGCCCGATTACAATGGTGTGTGTACTTTTCCCCTAGGACATTCCAGTTATTGGTTTCGAGTATCAGACCAGCGAAAATTTTGATGGTTTCTCAACCATTCCTTAAATTCAAACTCCCATATCTCGCGAACGATCTGACGAACTCGAGAAATTCATGTTGCATCTGAAAGTAGAAACTCGCCCGATTACAATGGCGTGTGTACTTTTCCCCTAGGCCATTCCAGTTATTGGTTTCGAGTATCAGAGCAGCGAAAATTTTGATGGTTTCTCAACCATTCCTTAACTTCAAACTGCCATATCTCGCGAACGATCTGACGAACTCGAGAAATTCTTGTTGCATCTGAAAGCAGAAACTCGCCCGATTACAGCGGTGTGTGTGTTTTTGCCCTAGGCCATAGTAGTTATTGGTTTCGAGTATCAGACTTGCGAAAATTTTGATGGTTTCTCAACCATTCCTTTACTTCAAACTCCCATATCACGCGAACGGATTGACGAACTCGAGAAATTCCTATTGCATCTGAAAGCAGAAACTCGCCCGATTACAACGGTATGTGTATTTTTGCCCTAGGCCATAGTAGTTATTGGTTTCGAGTATCAGACTTGCGAAAATTTTCATGGTTGCTCAAGCGTTCCTTAACTTCAAACTCCCATACCTCGCGAACGGATTCATGAACTCGAGAAATTCCTATTGCATCCGAAATTAGAAACACACACGATTACAACTGCATGTGTATTTTTCCCCTAGGCCTTTGTAGTTATTGGTTTCAGGAATCAGACTTGCGAAAATTTTGATGGTTTCTCAACCATTCCTTCACCTCTAACTCCCACATCTGGCAAACGGATTGACGATTTCGAGAAATTTCTGTTGCATCTGAAAGTAGAAGCACGCTCGATTACAGTGGTGTGTGTACTTTTCCCCTAGGCCATTCCAGTTATTGGTTTCGAGTATCAGACCAGCGAAAATTTTGATGGTTTCTCAACCATTCCTTAACTTCAAACTCCCATATCTCGCGAACGGATTGACGAACTCGAGAAATTCCTGTTGTATCTGAAAGTAGAAACTCTCCCGAATTCAGCGGTAAGTGTACTTTTCAACTAGGCCATTCCAGTTATTGGTTGCGAGTATCAGACCAGCGAAATTTTTGATGGTTTCTCAACCATTCCTTAACTTCAAACTCCCATATCTCGCGAACGGATTGACGAACTCGAGAAATTCCTGTTGCATCTGAAAGTAGAAACTAGCACGATTACAACGGCATGTGTATTTTTCCCCTAGGCCTTTTTAGTTATTGGTTTCGGGAATCAGACTTGCGAAAATTTTGATGGTTTCTCAACCATTCCTTTACTTCAAACTCCCATATCACGCGAACGGATTGACGATCTCGAGAAGTTCCTGTTGCATCTGAAAGTAAAACACGCCCGATTACAGTGGTGTGTGTGCTTTTCCCCTACGCCATTCCAGTTATTGGTTTCGAGTATCAGACCAGCGAAAATTTTGATTGTTTCTCAACCACTCCTTAACTTCAAGCTCCCATATCTCGCGAACGGATTGACGAACTCGAGAAATTCCTGTTGCATCTGAAAGTAGAAACTCGCCCGAATACAGCGGTAAGTGTACTTTTCCCCTAGGCCATTCCAGTTATTGGTTTCGAGTATCAGACCAGCGAAATTTTTGATGGTTTCTCAACCATTCCTTAAACTCCAACTCCCATATCTCGCGAACGGATTGACGAACTCGAGAAATTCCTGTTGCATCTGAAAGTAGAAACTCGCACGATTACAACGGCATGTGTGTTTTTCCCCTAGGAATTTGTAGTTATTGGTTTCGGGAATCAGACTTGCGAAAATTTTGATGGTTTCTCAACCATTCCTTAAATTCTAACTCCCATATCTCGCGAACGGATTGACCAACTCGAGAAATTCCTGTTGCATCTGAAAGTAGAAACTCGCCCGATTACAATGGAGTGTGTACTTTTCCCCTAGGCCATTCCAGTTATTGGTTTCGAGTATCAGACCAGCGAAATTTTTGATGGTTTCTCAACCATTCCTTAACTTCAAACTCCCATATCTCGCGAACGGATTGACGAACTCGAGAAATTCCTGTTTCATCTGAAAGTAGAAACTCGCCCGATTACAACGGTATGTGTATTTTTCCCCTAGGCCATTGTAGTTATTGGTTTCGAGTATCAGACGTGCGAAAATTTTGATGGTTTCTCAACTAATCCTTAACTTCAAACTCCCATATCTCGCGAACGGATTGACGAACTCGAGAAATTCCTGTTGCATCTGAAAGTAGAAACTCGCACGATTACAACGGCATGTGTGTTTTTCCCCTAGGCCTTTGTAGTTATTGGTTTCGGGAATCAGACTTGCGAAAATTTTGATTGTTTCTCAACCATTCCTTTACTTCAAACTCCCATAACACGCGAACGGACTGACGAACTCGAGGAACTCCTATTGCATCTGAAAGCAGAAACTCGCCCGATTACAACGGTATGTGCATTTTTGCCCTAGGGCATAGTAGTTATTGGTTTCGAGTATCAGACTTGCGAAAATTTTGATGGTTTCTCAACCGTTCCTTAACTTCAAACTCCCATATCACGCGAACGGATTCACAATCTCGAGAAATTCCTGTTGCATCTGAAAGTAGAAACTCGCACGATTACAACGGCATGTGTATTTTCCCCTAGGCCTTTTTAGTTATTGGTTTCGGGAATCAGACTTGCGAAAATTTTGATGGTTTCTCAACCATTCCTTTACTTCAAACTCCCATATCACGCGAACGGATTGACGATCTCGAGAAATTCCTGTTGCATCTGAAAGTAGAAACACGCCCGATTACAGTGGTGCGTGTGCTTTTACCCTAGGCCACTCCAGTTATTGGTTTCGAGTATCAGACCAGCGAAAATTTTGATGGTTTCTCAACCATTCCTTAACTTCAAAGTCCCATATCTCGCGAACGGATTGACGAACTCGAGAAATTCCTGTTGCATCTGAAAGTAGAAGCTCGCCCGATTATAACGGTATGTGTATTTTTGCCCTAGGCCATAGTAGTTCTTGGTTTCGTGTATCAGAGTTGCGAAAATTTTGATGGTTTCTCAACCATTCCTTAACTTCAAACTGCCATATCTCGCGAACGATCTGACGAACTCGAGAAATTCTTGTTGCATCTGAAAGCAGAAACTCGCCCGATTACAGCGGTGTGTGTGTTTTTGCCCTAGGCCATAGTAGTTATTGGTTTCGAGTATCAGACTTGCGAAAATTTTGATGGTTTCTCAACCATTCCTTTACTTCAAACTCCCATATCACGCGAACGGATTGACGAACTCGAGAAATTCCTATTGCATCTGAAAGCAGAAACTCGCCCGATTACAACGGTATGTGTATTTTTGCCCTAGGCCATAGTAGTTATTGGTTTCGAGTATCAGACTTGCGAAAATTTTCATGGTTGCTCAAGCGTTCCTTAACTTCAAACTCCCATACCTCGCGAACGGATTCATGAACTCGAGAAATTCCTATTGCATCCGAAATTAGAAACACACACGATTACAACTGCATGTGTATTTTTCCCCTAGGCCTTTGTAGTTATTGGTTTCAGGAATCAGACTTGCGAAAATTTTGATGGTTTCTCAACCATTCCTTCACCTCTAACTCCCACATCTGGCAAACGGATTGACGATTTCGAGAAATTTCTGTTGCATCTGAAAGTAGAAGCACGCTCGATTACAGTGGTGTGTGTACTTTTCCCCTAGGCCATTCCAGTTATTGGTTTCGAGTATCAGACCAGCGAAAATTTTGATGGTTTCTCAACCATTCCTTAACTTCAAACTCCCATATCTCGCGAACGGATTGACGAACTCGAGAAATTCCTGTTGTATCTGAAAGTAGAAACTCTCCCGAATTCAGCGGTAAGTGTACTTTTCAACTAGGCCATTCCAGTTATTGGTTGCGAGTATCAGACCAGCGAAATTTTTGATGGTTTCTCAACCATTCCTTAACTTCAAACTCCCATATCTCGCGAACGGATTGACGAACTCGAGAAATTCCTGTTGCATCTGAAAGTAGAAACTAGCACGATTACAACGGCATGTGTATTTTTCCCCTAGGCCTTTTTAGTTATTGGTTTCGGGAATCAGACTTGCGAAAATTTTGATGGTTTCTCAACCATTCCTTTACTTCAAACTCCCATATCTCGCGAACGGATTGACGAACTCGAGAAATTCCTGTTGCATCTGAAAGTAGAAACTCGCACGATTACAACGGTATGTGTATTTTTCCCATAGGCCTTTGTAGTTATTGGTTTCGGGAATCAGACTTGCGAAAATTTTGATGATTTCTCAACCATTCCTTAAATTCTAACTCCCATATCTCGCGAACGGATTGACGAACTCGAGAAATTCCTGTTGCATCTGAAAGTAGAAACTCGCCCGATTACAATGGTGTGTGTACTTTTCCCCTAGGACATTCCAGTTATTGGTTTCGAGTATCAGACCAGCGAAAATTTTGATGGTTTCTCAACCATTCCTTAAATTCAAACTCCCATATCTCGCGAACGATCTGACGAACTCGAGAAATTCATGTTGCATCTGAAAGTAGAATCTCGCCCGATTACAATGGCGTGTGTACTTTTCCCCTAGGCCATTCCAGTTATTGGTTTCGAGTATCAGAGCAGCGAAAATTTTGATGGTTTCTCAACCATTCCTTAACTTCAAACTGCCATATCTCGCGAACGATCTGACGAACTCGAGAAATTCTTGTTGCATCTGAAAGCAGAAACTCGCTCGATTACAGTGGTGTGTGTACTTTTCCCCTAGGCCATTCCAGTTATTGGTTTCGAGTATCAGACCAGCGAAAATTTTGATGGTTTCTCAACCATTCCTTAACTTCAAACTCCCATATCTCGCGAACGGATTGACGAACTCGAGAAATTCCTGTTGTATCTGAAAGTAGAAACTCTCCCGAATTCAGCGGTAAGTGTACTTTTCAACTAGGCCATTCCAGTTATTGGTTGCGAGTATCAGACCAGCGAAATTTTTGATGGTTTCTCAACCATTCCTTAACTTCAAACTCCCATATCTCGGGAACGGATTGACGAACTCGAGAAATTCCTGTTGCATCTGAAAGTAGAAACTAGCACCATTACAACGGCATGTGTATTTTTCCCCTAGGCCTTTTTAGTTATTGGTTTCGGGAATCAGACTTGCGAAAATTTTGATGGTTTCTCAACCATTCCTTTACTTCAAACTCCCATATCACGCGAACGGATTGACGATCTCGAGAAGATCCTGTTGCATCTGAAAGTAAAACACGCCCGATTACAGTGGTGTGTGTGCTTTTCCCCTACGCCATTCCAGTTATTGGTTTCGAGTATCAGACCAGCGAAAATTTTGATTGTTTCTCAACCACTCCTTAACTTCAAGCTCCCATATCTCGCGAACGGATTGACGAACTCGAGAAATTCCTGTTGCATCTGAAAGTAGAAACTCGCCCGAATACAGCGGTAAGTGTACTTTTCCCCTAGGCCATTCCAGTTATTGGTTTCGAGTATCAGACCAGCGAAATTTTTGATGGTTTCTCAACCATTCCTTAAACTCCAACTCCCATATCTCGCGAACGGATTGACGAACTCGAGAAATTCCTGTTGCATCTGAAAGTAGAAACTCGCACGATTACAACGGCATGTGTGTTTTTCCCCTAGGCCTTTGTAGTTATTGGTTTCGGGAATCAGACTTGCGAAAATTTTGATGGTTTCTCAACCATTCCTTAAATTCTAACTCCCATATCTCGCGAACGGATTGACCAACTCGAGAAATTCCTGTTGCATCTGAAAGTAGAAACTCGCCCGATTACAATGGAGTGTGTACTTTTCCCCTAGGCCATTCCAGTTATTGGTTTCGAGTATCAGACCAGCGAAATTTTTGATGGTTTCTCAACCATTCCTTAACTTCAAACTCCCATATCTCGCGAACGGATTGACGAACTCGAGAAATTCCTGTTTCATCTGAAAGTAGAAACTCGCCCGATTACAACGGTATGTGTATTTTTCCCCTAGGCCATTGTAGTTATTGGTTTCGAGTATCAGACGTGCGAAAATTTTGATGGTTTCTCAACTAATCCTTAACTTCAAACTCCCATATCTCGCGAACGGATTGACGAACTCGAGAAATTCCTGTTGCATCTGAAAGTAGAAACTCGCACGATTACAACGGCATGTGTGTTTTTCCCCTAGGCCTTTGTAGTTATTGGTTTCGGGAATCAGACTTGCGAAAATTTTGATTGTTTCTCAACCATTCCTTTACTTCAAACTCCCATATCACGCGAACGGACTGACGAACTCGAGGAACTCCTATTGCATCTGAAAGCAGAAACTCGCCCGATTACAACGGTATGTGCATTTTTGCCCTAGGGCATAGTAGTTATTGGTTTCGAGTATCAGACTTGCGAAAATTTTGATGGTTTCTCAACCGTTCCTTAACTTCAAACTCCCATATCACGCGAACGGATTCACAATCTCGAGAAATTCCTGTTGCATCTGAAAGTAGAAACTCGCACGATTACAACGGCATGTGTATTTTTCCCCTAGGCCTTTTTAGTTATTGGTTTCGGGAATCAGACTTGCGAAAATTTTGATGGTTTCTCAACCATTCCTTTACTTCAAACCCCCATATCACGCGAACGGATTGACGATCTCGAGAAATTCCTGTTGCATCTGAAAGTAGAAACACGCCCGATTACAGTGGTGCGTGTGCTTTTACCCTAGGCCACTCCAGTTATTGGTTTCGAGTATCAGACCAGCGAAAATTTTGATGGTTTCTCAACCATTCCTTAACTTCAAAGTCCCATATCTCGCGAACGGATTGACGAACTCGAGAAATTCCTGTTGCATCTGAAAGTAGAAGCTCGCCCGATTACAACGGTATGTGTATTTTTGCCCTAGGCCATAGTAGTTCTTGGTTTCGAGTATCAGAGTTGCGAAAATTTTGATGGTTTCTCAACCATTCCTTAATTTCAAACTCCCATATCTCGCGAACGGATTGACGATCTCGAGAAATTCCTGTTGCATCTGAAAGTAGAAACACGTCCGATTACAGTGGTGTGTGTACTTTTCCCCTAGGCCATTCCAGTTATTGGTTTCGAGTATCAGACCAGCGAAAATTTTGATGGTTTCTCAACCATTCCTTTACTTCAAACTCCCATATCACGCGAACGGATTGACGAACTCGAGAAATTCCTATTGCATCTGAAAGTAGAAACACGCACGATTACAACGGCATGTGTATTTTTCCCCTAGGCCTTTTTAGTTATTGGTTTCGGGAATCAGACTTGCGAAAATTTTGATGGTTTCTCAACCATTCCTTTACTTCAAACTCCCATATCACGCGAACGGATTGACGATCTCGAGAAATTCCTGTTGCATCTGAAAGTAGAAACGCGCCCGATTACAGTGGTGTGTGTGCTTTTCCCCTAGGCCACTCCAGTTATTGGTTTCGAGTATCAGACCAGCGAAAATTTTGATGGTTTCTCAACTACTCCTTAACTTCAAGCTCCCATATCTCGCGAACGGATTGACGAACTCGAGAAATTCCTGTTGCATCTGAAAGTAGAAACTCGCCCGAATACAACGGTAAGTGTACTTTTCCCCTAGGCCATTCCAGTTATTGGTTTCGAGTATCAGACCAGCGAAATTTTTGATGGTTTCTCAACCATTCCATAACTTCAAACTCCCATATCTCGCGAACGGATTGACGAACTCGAGAAATTCCTGTTGCATCTGAAAGTAGAAACTCGCACGATTACAACGGCATGTGTGTTTTTCCCCTAGGCCTTTGTAGTTATTGGTTTTTGGAATCAGACTTGCGAAAATTTTGATGGTTTCTCAACCATTCCTTTACTTCAAACTCCCATATCTCGCGAACGATCTGACGAACTGGAGAAATGCTTGTTGCATCTGAAAGCGGAAACTCGCCCGATTACAGCGGTGTGTGTATTTTTGCCCTAGGCCATTGTAGTTATTGGTTTCGAGTATCAGACCAGCGAAAATTTTGATGGTTTCTCAACCATTCCTTAACTTCAAACTCCCATATCTCGCGAACGGATTGACGAACTCGAGAAATTCCTGTTGCATCTGAAAGTAGAAACTCGCCCGAATACAGCGGTAAGTGTACTTTTCCCCTAGGCCATTCCAGTTATTGGTTTCGAGTATCAGACCAGCGAAATTTTTGATGGTTTCTCAACCATTCCTTAAATTCTAACTCCCATATCTCGCGAACGGATTGACGAACTCGAGAAATTCCTGTTTCATCTGAAAGTAGAAACTCGCCCGATTACAACGGTATGTGTATTTTTCCCCTAGGCCATTGTAGTTATTGGTTTCGAGTATCAGACATGCGAAAATTTTGATGGTTTCTCAACCAATCCTTAACTTCAAACTCCCATATCACGCGAACGGATTGAAGAACTCGAGGTACTCCTATTGCATCTGAAAGCAGAAACTCGCCCGATTACAACGGTATGTGTACTTTTCCCCTAGGCCTTTTTAGTTATTGGTTTCGGGAATCAGACTTGCGAAAATTTTGATGGTTTCTCAACCATTCCTTAAATTCTAACTCCCATATCTCGCGAACGGATTGACGAACTCGAGAAATTCCTGCTGCATCTGAAAGTAGAAACTCGCCCGATTACAATGGTGTGTGTACTTTTCCCCTACGCCATTCCAGTTATTGGTTTCGAGTATCAGACCAGCGAAAATTTTGATGGTTTCTCAACCATTCCTTAACTTCAAGCTCCCATATCTCGCGAACGGATTGACGAACTCGAGAAATTCCTGTTTCATCTGAAAGTAGAAACTCGCCCGATTACAACGGTATGTGTATTTTTCCCCTAGGCCATTGTAGTTATTGTTTTCGAGTATCAGACATGCGAAAATTTTGATGGTTTCTCAACCAATCCTTAACTTCAAACTCCCATATCTCGCGAACGGATTGACGAACTCGAGAAATTCCTGTTGCATCTGAAAGTAGAAACTCGCACGATTACAACGGCATGTGTGTTTTTCCCCTAGGCCTTTGTAGTTATTGGTTTCGGGAATCAGACTTGCGAAAATTTTGATGGTTTCTCAACCGTTCCTTAACTTCAAACTCCCATATCACGCGAACGGATTCACAATCTCGAGAAATTCCTGTTGCATCTGAAAGTAGAAACTCGCACGATTACAACGGCATGTGTATTTTTCCCCTAGGCCTTTTTAGTTATTGGTTTCGGGAATCAGACTTGCGAAAATTTTGATGGTTTCTCAACCATTCCATAACTTCAAACTCCCATATCTCGCGAACGGATTGACGAACTCGAGAAATTCCTGTTGCATCTGAAAGTAGAAACTCGCACGATTACAACGGCATGTGTGTTTTTCCCCTAGGCCTTTGTAGTTATTGGTTTCGGGAATCAGACTTGCGAAAATTTTGATGGTTTCTCAACCATTCCTTTACTTCAAACTCCCATATCTCGCGAACGATCTGACGAACTTGAGAAATTCTTGTTGCATCTGAAAGCGGAAACTCGCCCGATTACAGCGGTGTATGTATTTTTGCCCTAGGCCATTCCAGTTATTGGTTTCGAGTATCAGAGCAGCGAAAATTTTGATGGTTTCTCAACCATTCCTTAACTTCAAACTGCCATATCTCGTGAACGATCTGACGAACTCGAGAAATTCTTGTTGCATCTGATAGCAGAAACTCGCCCGATTACAGCGGTGTGTGTGTTTTTGCCCTAGGCCATAGTAGTTATTGGTTTCGAGTATCAGACTTGCGAAAATTTTGATGGTTTCTCAACCATTCCTTTACTTCAAACTCCCATATCACGCGAACGGATTGACGAACTCGAGAAATTCCTATTGCATCTGAAAGCAGAAACTCGCCCGATTACAACGGTATATGTATTTTTGCCCTAGGCCATAGTAGTTATTGGTTTCGAGTATCAGACTTGCGAAAATTTCGATGGTTTCTCAACCGTTCCTTAACTTCAAACTCCCATATCTCGCGAACGGATTCACAATCTCGAGAAATTCCTGTTGCATCTGAAAGTAGAAACTCGCACGATTACAACGGTATGTGTATTTTTCCCCTTGGCCATTGTAGTTATTGGTTTCGAGTATCAGACATGCAAAAATTTTGATGGTTTCTCAACCATTCCATTACTTCAAACTCCCATATCACGCGAACGGACTGACGAACTCGAGGAACTCCTATTGCATCTGAAAGCAGAAACTCGCCCGATTACAACGGTATGTGCATTTTTGCCCTAGGGCATAGTAGTTATTGGTTTCGAGTATCAGACTTGCGAAAATTTTGATGGTTTCTCAACCGTTCCTTAACTTCAAACTCCCATATCACGCGAACGGATTCACAATCTCGAGAAATTCCTGTTGCATCTGAAAGTAGAAACTCGCACGATTACAACGGCATGTGTATTTTTCCCCTAGGCCTTTTTAGTTATTGGTTTCGGGAATCAGACTTGCGAAAATTTTGATGGTTTCTCAACCATTCCTTTACTTCAAACTCCCATATCACGCGAACGGATTGACGATCTCGAGAAATTCCTGTTGCATCTGAAAGTAGAAACACGCCCGATTACAGTGGTGCGTGTGCTTTTACCCTAGGCCACTCCAGTTATTGGTTTCGAGTATCAGACCAGCGAAAATTTTGATGGTTTCTCAACCATTCCTTAACTTCAAAGTCCCATATCTCGCGAACGGATTGACGAACTCGAGAAATTCCTGTTGCATCTGAAAGTAGAAGCTCGCCCGATTACAACGGTATGTGTATTTTTGCCCTAGGCCATAGTAGTTCTTGGTTTCGAGTATCAGAGTTGCGAAAATTTTGATGGTTTCTCAACCATTCCTTAATTTCAAACTCCCATATCTCGCGAACGGATTGACGATCTCGAGAAATTCCTGTTGCATCTGAAAGTAGAAACACGTCCGATTACAGTGGTGTGTGTACTTTTCCCCTAGGCCATTCCAGTTATTGGTTTCGAGTATCAGACCAGCGAAAATTTTGATGGTTTCTCAACCATTCCTTTACTTCAAACTCCCATATCACGCGAACGGATTGACGAACTCGAGAAATTCCTATTGCATCTGAAAGTAGAAACTCGCACGGTTACAACGGCATGTGTATTTTTCCCCTAGGCCTTTTTAGTTATTGGTTTCGGGAATCAGACTTGCGAAAATTTTGATGGTTTCTCAACCATTCCTTTACTTCAAACTCCCATATCACGCGAACGGATTGACGATCTCGAGAAATTCCTGTTGCATCTGAAAGTAGAAACGCGCCCGATTACAGTGGTGTGTGTGCTTTTCCCCTAGGCCACTCCAGTTATTGGTTTCGAGTATCAGACCAGCGAAAATTTTGATGGTTTCTCAACCACTCCTTAACTTCAAGCTCCCATATCTCGCGAACGGATTGACGAACTCGAGAAATTCCTGTTGCATCTGAAAGTAGAAACTCGCCCGAATACAGCGGTAAGTGTACTTTTCCCCTAGGCCATTCCAGTTATTGGTTTCGAGTATCAGACCAGCGAAATTTTTGATGGTTTCTCAACCATTCCTTAAATTCTAACTCCCATATCTCGCGAACGGATTGACGAACTCGAGAAATTCCTGCTGCAACTGAAAGTAGAAACTCGCCCGATTACAATGGTGTGTGTACTTTTCCCCTACGCCATTCCAGTTATTGGTTTCGAGTATCAGAACAGCGAAAATTTTGATGGTTTCTCAACCATTCCTTAACTTCAAACTCCCATATCACGCGAACGATCCGACGAACTGGAGAAATTCTTGTTGCATCTGAAAGCGGAAACTCGCCCGATTACAGCGGTGTGTGTCTTTTTCCCCTAGGCCATTGTAGTTATTGGTTTCGAGTATCAGACATGCGAAAATTTTGATGGTTTCTCAACCATTCCTTTACTTCAAACTCCCATATCACGCGAACGGATTGAAGAACTCGAGGTACTCCTATTGCATCTGAAAGCAGAAACTCGCCCGATTACAACGGTATGTGTACTTTTCCCCTAGGCCTTTTTAGTTATTGGTTTCGGGAATCAGACTTGCGAAAATTTTGATGGTTTCTCAACCATTCCTTAAATTCTAACTCCCATATCTCGCGAACGGATTGACGAACTCGAGAAATTCCTGCTGCATCTGAAAGTAGAAACTCGCCCGATTACAATGGTGTGTGTACTTTTCCCCTACGCCATTCCAGTTATTGGTTTCGAGTATCAGACCAGCGAAAATTTTGATGGTTTCTCAACCATTCCTTAAGTTCAAGCTCCCATATCTCGCGAACGGATTGACGAACTCGAGAAATTCCTGTTTCATCTGAAAGTAGAAACTCGCCCGATTACAACGGTATGTGTCTTTTTCCCCTAGGCCATTGTAGTTATTGTTTTCGAGTATCAGACATGCGAAAATTTTGATGGTTTCTCAACCAATCCTTAACTTCAAACTCCCATATCTCGCGAACGGATTGACGAACTCGAGAAATTCCTGTTGCATCTGAAAGTAGAAACTCGCACGATTACAACGGCATTTGTGTTTTTCCCCTAGGCCTTTGTAGTTATTGGTTTCGGGAATCAGACTTGCGAAAATTTTGATGGTTTCTCAACCATTCCTTAAATTCTAACTCCCATATCTCGCGAACGAAATGACGAACTGGAGAAATTCTTGTTGCATATGAAAGCGGAAACTCGCCCGATTACAGCGGTGTGTGTATTTTTGCCCTAGGCCGTTGTAGTTATTGGTTTCGAGTATCAGACCAGCGAAAATTTTGATTGTTTCTCAACCATTCCTTTACTTCAAACTCCCATATCACGCGAACGGACTGACGAACTCGAGGAACTCCTATTGCATCTGAAAGCAGAAACTCGCCCGATTACAACGGTATGTGCATTTTTGCCCTAGGGCATAGTAGTTATTGGTTTCGAGTATCAGACTTGCGAAAATTTTGATGGTTTCTCAACCGTTCCTTAACTTCAAACTCCCATATCACGCGAACGGATTCACAATCTCGAGAAATTCCTGTTGCATCTGAAAGTAGAAACTCGCACGATTACAACGGCATGTGTATTTTTCCCCTAGGCCTTTTTAGTTATTGGTTTCGGGAATCAGACTTGCGAAAATTTTGATGGTTTCTCAACCATTCCTTTACTTCAAACTCCCATATCACGCGAACGGATTGAAGAACTCGAGGTACTCCTATTGCATCTGAAAGCAGAAACTCGCCCGATTACAACGGTATGTGTATTTTTCCCCTAGGCCTTTTTAGTTATTGGTTTCGGGAATCAGACTTGCGAAAATTTTGATGGTTTCTCAACCATTCCTTTACTTCAAACTCCCATATCACGCGAACGGATTGACGATCTCGAGAAATTCCTGTTGCATCTGAAAGTAGAAACACGCCCGATTACAGTGGTGCGTGTGCTTTTACCCTAGGCCACTCCAGTTATTGATTTCGAGTATCAGACCAGCGAAAATTTTGATGGTTTCTCAACCATTCCTTAACTTCAAAGTCCCATATCTCGCGAACGGATTGACGAACTCGAGAAATTCCTGTTGCATCTGAAAGTAGAAGCTCGCCCGATTACAACGGTATGTGTATTTTTGCCCTAGGACATAGTAGTTCTTGGTTTCGAGTATCAGAGTTGCGAAAATTTTGATGGTTTCTCAACCATTCCTTAATTTCAAACTCCCATATCTCGCGAACGGATTGACGATCTCGAGAAATTCCTGTTGCATCTGAAAGTAGAAACACGTCCGATTACAGTGGTGTGTGTACTTTTCCCCTAGGCCATTCCAGTTATTGGTTTCGAGTATCAGACCAGCGAAAATTTTGATGGTTTCTCAACCATTCCTTTACTTCAAACTCCCATATCACGCGAACTGATTGACGATCTCGAGAAATTCCTGTTGCATCTGAAAGTAGAAACGCGCCCGATTACAATGGTGTGTGTACTTTTCCCCTACGCCATTCCAGTTATTGGTTTCGAGTATCAGAACAGCGAAAATTTTGATGGTTTCTCAACCATTCCTTAACTTCAAACTCCCATATCACGCGAACGATCCGACGAACTGGAGAAATTCTTGTTGCATCTGAAAGCGGAAACTCGCCCGATTACAGCGGTGTGTGTATTTTTGCCCTAGGCCATTGTAGTTATTGGTTTCGAGTATCAGACATGCGAAAATTTTGATGGTTTCTCAACCATTCCTTTACTTCAAACTCCCATATCACGCGAACGGATTGAAGAACTCGAGGTACTCCTATTGCATCTGAAAGCAGAAACTCGCCCGATTACAACGGTATGTGTACTTTTCCCCTAGGCCTTTTTAGTTATTGGTTTCGGGAATCAGACTTGCGAAAATTTTGATGGTTTCTCAACCATTCCTTAAATTCTAACTCCCATATCTCGCGAACGGATTGACGAACTCGAGAAATTCCTGCTGCATCTGAAAGTAGAAACTCGCCCGATTACAATGGTGTGTGTACTTTTCCCCTACGCCATTCCAGTTATTGGTTTCGAGTATCAGACCAGCGAAAATTTTGATGGTTTCTCAACCATTCCTTAAGTTCAAGCTCCCATATCTCGCGAACGGATTGACGAACTCGAGAAATTCCTGTTTCATCTGAAAGTAGAAACTCGCCCGATTACAACGGTATGTGTCTTTTTCCCCTAGGCCATTGTAGTTATTGTTTTCGAGTATCAGACATGCGAAAATTTTGATGGTTTCTCAACCAATCCTTAACTTCAAACTCCCATATCTCGCGAACGGATTGACGAACTCGAGAAATTCCTGTTGCATCTGAAAGTAGAAACTCGCACGATTACAACGGCATTTGTGTTTTTCCCCTAGGCCTTTGTAGTTATTGGTTTCGGGAATCAGACTTGCGAAAATTTTGATGGTTTCTCAACCATTCCTTAAATTCTAACTCCCATATCTCGCGAACGAAATGACGAACTGGAGAAATTCTTGTTGCATATGAAAGCGGAAACTCGCCCGATTACAGCGGTGTGTGTATTTTTGCCCTAGGCCGTTATAGTTATTGGTTTCGAGTATCAGACCAGCGAAAATTTTGATTGTTTCTCAACCATTCCTTTACTTCAAACTCCCATATCACGCGAACGGACTGACGAACTCGAGGAACTCCTATTGCATCTGAAAGCAGAAACTCGCCCGATTACAACGGTATGTGCATTTTTGCCCTAGGGCATAGTAGTTATTGGTTTCGAGTATCAGACTTGCGAAAATTTTGATGGTTTCTCAACCGTTCCTTAACTTCAAACTCCCATATCACGCGAACGGATTCACAATCTCGAGAAATTCCTGTTGCATCTGAAAGTAGAAACTCGCACGATTACAACGGCATGTGTATTTTTCCCCTAGGCCTTTTTAGTTATTGGTTTCGGGAATCAGACTTGCGAAAATTTTGATGGTTTCTCAACCATTCCATAACTTCAAACTCCCATATCTCGCGAACGGATTGACGAACTCGAGAAATTCCTGTTGCATCTGAAAGTAGAAACTCGCACGATTACAACGGCATGTGTGTTTTTCCCCTAGGCCTTTGTAGTTATTGGTTTCGGGAATCAGACTTGCGAAAATTTTGATGGTTTCTCAACCATTCCTTTACTTCAAACTCCCATATCACGCGAACGGATTGACGATCTCGAGAAATTCCTGTTGCATCTGAAAGTAGAAACGCGCCCGATTACAGTGGTGTGTGTGCTTTTCCCCTAGGCCACTCCAGTTATTGGTTTCGAGTATCAGACCAGCGAAAATTTTGATGGTTTCTCAACCACTCCTTAACTTCAAGCTCCCATATCTCGCGAACGGATTGACGAACTCGATAAATTCCTGTTGCATCTGAAAGTAGAAACTCGCCCGAATACAACGGTAAGTGTACTTTTCCCCTAGGCTATTCCAGTTATTGGTTTCGAGTATCAGACCAGCGAAATTTTTGATGGTTTCTCAACCATTCCATAACTTCAAACTCCCATATCTCGCGAACGGATTGACGAACTCGAGAAATTCCTGTTGCATCTGAAAGTAGAAACTCGCACGATTACAACGGCATGTGTGTTTTTCCCCTAGGCCTTTGTAGTTATTGGTTTCGGGAATCAGACTTGCGAAAATTTTGATGGTTTCTCAACCATTCCTTTACTTCAAACTCCCATATCTCGCGAATGATCTGACGAACTGGAGAAATTCATGTTGCATCTGAAAGCGGAAACTCGCCCGATTACAGCGGTGTGTGTATTTTTGCCCTAGGCCATTGTAGTTATTGGTTTCGAGTATCAGACCAGCGAAAATTTTGATGGTTTCTCAACCATTCCTTAACTTCAAACTCCCATATCTCGCGAACGGATTGACGAACTCGAGAAATTCCTGTTGCATCTGAAAGTAGAAACTCGCCCGAATACAGCGGTAAGTGTACTTTTCCCCTAGGCCATTCCAGTTATTGGTTTCGAGTATCAGACCAGCGAAATTTTTGATGGTTTCTCAACCATTCCTTAAATTCTAACTCCCATATCTAGCGAACGGATTGACGAACTCGAGAAATTCCTGCTGCATCTGAAAGTAGAAACTCGCCCGATTACAATGGTGTGTGTACTTTTCCCCTACGCCATTCCAGTTATTGGTTTCGAGTAACAGACCAGCGAAAATTTTGATGGTTTCTCAACCATTCCTTAAATTCAAACTCCCATATCTCGCGAACGACCTGACGAACTCGAGAAATTCATGTTGCATCTGAAAGTAGAAACTCGCCCGATTACAATGGCGTGTGTACTTTTCCCCTAGGCCATTCCAGTTATTGGTTTCGAGTATCAGAGCAGCGAAAATTTTGATGGTTTCTCAACCATTCCTTAACTTCAAACTGCCATATCTCGTGAACGATCTGACGAACTCGAGAAATTCTTGTTGCATCTGAAAGCAGAAACTCGCCCGATTACAGCGGTGTGTGTGTTTTTGCCCTAGGCCATAGTAGTTATTGGTTTCGAGTATCAGACTTGCGAAAATTTTGATGGTTTCTCAACCATTCCTTTACTTCAAACTCCCATATCACGCGAACGGATTGACGAACTCGAGAAATTCCTATTGCATCTGAAAGCAGAAACTCGCCCGATTACAACGGTATGTGTATTTTTGCCCTAGGCCATAGTAGTTATTGGTTTCGAGTATCAGACTTGCGAAAATTTCGATGGTTTCTCAACCGTTCCTTAACTTCAAACTCCCATATCTCGCGAACGGATTCACAATCTCGAGAAATTCCTGTTGCATCTGAAAGTAGAAACTCGCACGATTACAACGGTATGTGTATTTTTCCCCTTGGCCATTGTAGTTATTGGTTTCGAGTATCAGACATGCAAAAATTTTGATGGTTTCTCAACCATTCCATTACGTCAAACTCCCATATCACGCGAACGGATTGACGATCTCGAGAAATTCCTATTGCATCTGAAAGCAGAAACTCGCCCGATTACAACGGTATGTGTATTTTTGCCCTAGGCCATAGTAGTTATTGGTTTCGAGTATCAGACTTGCGAAAATTTTGATGGTTTCTTAACCGTTCCTTAACTTCAAATTCCCATATCTCGGGAATGGATTGACGAACTCGAGAAATTCATGTTGCGTCTGAAAGTAGAAACTCGCCCGATTACAATGGCGTGTGTACTTTTCCCCTAGGCCATTCCAGTTATTGGTTTCGAGTATCAGAGCAGCGAAAATTTTGATGCTTTCTCAACCATTCCTTAACTTCAAACTCCCATATCTCGCGAACGATCTGACGAACTCGAGAAATTCTTGTTGCATCTGAAAGCAGAAACTCGCCCGACTACAGCGGTGTGTGTGTTTTTGCCCTAGGCCATAGTAGTTATTGGTTTCGAGTATCAGACTTGCGAAAATTTTGATGGTTTCTCAACCATTCCTTAATTTCAAACTCCCATATCTCGCGAACGGATTGACGATCTCGAGAAATTCCTGTTGCATCTGAAAGTAGAAACACGTCCGATTACAGTGGTGTGTGTGCTTTTCCCCTAGGCCACTCCAGTTATTCGTTTCGAGTATCAGACCAGCGAAAATTTTGATGGTTTCTCAACCATTCCTTAAATTCAAACTCCCATATCTCGCGAACGACCTGACGAACTCGAGAAATTCATGTTGCATCTGAAAGTAGAAACTCGCCCGATTACAATGGCGTGTGTACTTTTCCCCTAGGCCATTCCAGTTATTGGTTTCGAGTATCAGAGCAGCGAAAATTTTGATGGTTTCTCAACCATTCCTTAACTTCAAACTGCCATATCTCGTGAACGATCTGACGAACTCGAGAAATTCTTGTTGCATCTGAAAGCAGAAACTCGCCCGATTACAGCGGTGTGTGTGTTTTTGCCCTAGGCCATAGTAGTTATTGGTTTCGAGTATCAGACTTGCGAAAATTTTGATGGTTTCTCAACCATTCCTTTACTTCAAACTCCCATATCACGCGAACGGATTGACGAACTCGAGAAATTCCTATTGCATCTGAAAGCAGAAACTCGCCCGATTACAACGGTATGTGTATTTTTGCCCTAGGCCATAGTAGTTATTGGTTTCCAGTATCAGACTTGCGAAAATTTCGATGGTTTCTCAACCGTTCCTTAACTTCAAACTCCCATATCTCGCGAACGGATTCACAATCTCGAGAAATTCCTGTTGCATCTGAAAGTAGAAACTCGCACGATTACAACGGTATGTGTATTTTTCCCCTTGGCCATTGTAGTTATTGGTTTCGAGTATCAGACATGCAAAAATTTTGATGGTTTCTCAACCATTCCATTACTTCAAACTCCCATATCACGCGAACGGATTGACGATCTCGAGAAATTCCTATTGCATCTGAAAGCAGAAACTCGCCCGATTACAACGGTATGTGTATTTTTGCCCTAGGCCACAGTAGTTATTGGTTTCGAGTATCAGACTTGCGAAAATTTTGATGGTTTCTTAACCGTTCCTTAACTTCAAATTCCCATATCTCGGGAATGGATTGACGAACTCGAGAAATTCATGTTGCGTCTGAAAGTAGAAACTCGCCCGATTACAATGGCGTGTGTACTTTTCCCCTAGGCCATTCCAGTTATTGGTTTCGAGTATCAGAGCAGCGAAAATTTTGATGCTTTCTCAACCATTCCTTAACTTCAAACTCCCATATCTCGCGAACGATCTGACGAACTCGAGAAATTCTTGTTGCATCTGAAAGCAGAAACTCGCCCGACTACAGCGGTGTGTGTGTTTTTGCCCTAGGCCATAGTAGTTATTGGTTTCGAGTATCAGACTTGCGAAAATTTTGATGGTTTCTCAACCATTCCTTAATTTCAAACTCCCATATCTCGCGAACGGATTGACGATCTCGAGAAATTCCTGTTGCATCTGAAAGTAGAAACACGTCCGATTACAGTGGTGTGTGTACTTTTCCCCTAGGCCATTCCAGTTATTGGTTTCGAGTATCAGACCAGCGAAAATTTTGATGGTTTCTCAACCATTCCTTTACTTCAAACTCCCATATCACGCGAACGGATTGACGAACTCGAGAAATTCCTATTGCATCTGAAAGTAGAAACTCGCACGATTACAACGGCATGTGTATTTTTCCCCTAGGCCTTTTTAGTTATTGGTTTCGGGAATCAGACTTGCGAAAATTTTGATGGTTTCTCAACCATTCCTTTACTTCAAACTCCCATATCACGCAAACGGATTGACGATCTCGAGAAATTCCGGTTGCATCTGAAAGTAGAAACGCGCCCGATTACAGTGGTGTGTGTGCTTTCCCCCTAGGCCACTCCAGTTATTGGTTTCGAGTATCAGACCAGCGAAAATTTTGATGTTTTGTCAACCACTCCTTAACTTCAAGCTCCCATATCTCGCGAACGAATTGACGAACTCGAGAAATTCCTGCTGCATCGGAAAGTAGAAACTCGCCCCATTACAATGGTGTGTGTACTTTTCCCCTAGGCCATTCCAGTTATTGGTTTCGAGTATTAGACCAGCGAAATTTTTGATGGTTTCTCAACCATTCCTTAACTTCAAACTCCCATATCTCGCGAACGGATTGACGAACTCGAGAAATTCCTGTTTCATCTGAAAGTAGAAACTCGCCCGATTACAACGGTATGTGCATTTTTCCCCTAGGCCATTGTAGTTATTGGTTTCGAGTATCAGACTTGCCAAAATTTTGATGGTTTCTCAACCATTCCTTAATTTCAAACTCCCATATCTCGCGAACGAATTGACGAACTCGAGAAATTCCTGCTGCATCGGAAAGTAGAAACTCGCCCGATTACAACGGTGTGTGTACTTTTCCCCTAGGCCATTCCTGTTATTGGTTTCGAGTATCAGACCAGCGAAATTTTTGATGGTTTCTCAACCATTCCTTTACTTCTAACTCCCACATCTGGCGAACGGATTGACGATTTCGAGAAATTCCTGTTGCATCTGAAAGTAGAAGCACGCCCGATTACAGTGGTGTGTGTACTTTCCCCTAGGCCATTCCAGTTATTGGTTTCGAGTATCAGACCAGCGAAAATTTTGATAGTTCCTCGACCGTTCCTTAAATTCAAACTCCCATATCTCGCGAAAGGATTGACGATATCGAGAAATTCCTGTTGCATCTGAAAGTAGAAACTCGCACGATTACAACGGTATGTGTATTTTTCCACTTGGCCATTGTAGTTATTGGTTTCGAGTATCAGACATGCGAAAATTTTGATGGTTTCTCAACCATTCCATTACTTCAAACTCCCATATCACGCGTACGGATTCACGAACTCGAGAAATTCCTGTTGCATCTGAAAGTAGAAACTCGCACGATTACAATTGCATGTGTATTTTTCCCCTAGGCCTTTGTAGTTATTGGTTTCGGGAATCAGACTTGCGAAAATTTTGATGGTTTCTCAACCATTCCTTCACTTCTAACTCCCATATGTGGCGAACGGATTGACGATCTCGAGAAATTCCTGTTGCATCTGAAAGTAGAAACACGCCCGATTACAGTGGTGTGTGTACTTTTCCCCTAGGCCATTCCAGTTATTGGTTTCGAGTATCAGACCAGCGAAATTTTTGATGGTTTCTCAACTATTCCTTAACTTAAAAGTCCCATTTCTCGCGAACGGATTGACGAACTCGAGAAATTCCTGTTGCATCTGAAAGTAGAAACTCGCACCATTACAACGGTATGTGTATTTTTGCCCTAGGCCATAGTAGTTATTGGTTTCGAGTATCAGACTTGTGAAAATTTTGATGGTTTCTCAACCATTCCTTAATTTCAAACTCCCATATCTCGCGAACGATTTTACGAACTCGAGAAATTCCTGTTGCATCGGAAAGTAGAAACTCGCCCCATTACAATGGTGTGTGTACTTTTCCCCTAGGCCATTCCTGTTATTGGTTTCGAGTATCAGACCTGCGAAATTTTTGATGGTTTCTCAACCATTCCTTTACTTCTAACTCCCACATCTGGCGAACGGATTGACGATTTCGAGAAACTCCTGTTGCATCTGAAAGTAGAAGCACGCCCGATTACAGTGGTGCGTGTACTTTTCCCCTAGGCCATTCCTGTTATTGGTTTCGAGTATCAGACCAGCGAAAATTTTGATGGTTTCTCAACCATTCCTTAACTTCAAACTCCCATATCTCGCGAACGGATAGACGAACTCGAAAAATTCCTGTTGCATCTGAAAGTAGAAGCACGCCCGATTACAGTGGTGTGTGTACTCTTCCCCTAGGTCATTCCAGTTATTGATTTCGAGTATCAGACCAGCGAAATTTTTGATGGTTTCTCAACCATTCCTTATCTTCAAACTCCCATATCTCGCGAACGGATTGACGATCTCGAGAAATTCCTGTTTCATCTGAAAGTAGAAACTCGCCCGATTACAACGGTATGTGTATTTTTCCCCTAGGCCATTGTAGTTACTGGTTTCGAGTATCAGACATGCGAAAATTTTGATGGTTTCTCAACCATTCCTTTACTTCAAACTCCCATATCAGGCGAACGGATTGACGAACTCGAGAAATTCCTGTTGCATCTGAAAGTAGAAACTCGCACGATTACAACGGTATGTGTATTTTTGCCCTAGGCCATAGTAGTTATTGGTTTCGAGTATCAGACTTGTGAAAATTTTGATGGTTTCTCAACCATTCCTTAATTTCAAACTCCCATATTTCGCGAACGATTTTACGAACTCGAGATATAACTGTTGCATCGGAAAGTAGAAACTCGCCCCATTACAATGGTGTGTGTACTTTTCCCCTAGGCCATTCCTGTTATTGGTTTCGAGTATCAGACCTGCGAAATTTTTGATGGTTTCTCAACCATTCCTTTACTTCTAACTCCCACATCTGGCGAACGGATTGACGATTTCGAGAAACTCCTGTTGCATCTGAAAGTAGAAGCACGCCCGATTACAGTGGTGCGTGTACTTTTCCCCTAGGCCATTCCTGTTATTGGTTTCGAGTATCAGGCCAGCGAAAATTTTGATGGTTTCTCAACCATTCCTTAACTTCAAACTCCCATATCTCGCGAACGGATAGACGAACTCGAAAAATTCCTGTTGCATCTGAAAGTAGAAACTCGCACGATTACAATTGCATGTGTATTTTTCCCCTAGGCCTTTGTAGTTATTGGTTTCGGGAATCAGACTTGCGAAAATTTTGATGGTTTCTCAACCATTCCTTCACTTCTAACTCCCATATGTGGCGAACGGATTGACGATCTCGAGAAATTCCTGTTGCATCTGAAAGTAGAAACACGCCCGATTACAGTGGTGTGTGTACTTTTCCCCTAGGCCATTCCAGTTATTGGTTTCGAGTATCAGACCAGCGAAATTTTTGATGGTTTCTCAACTATTCCTTAACTTAAAAGTCCCATTTCTCGCGAACGGATTGACGAACTCGAGAAATTCCTGTTGCATCTGAAAGTAGAAACTCGCACCATTACAACGGTATGTGTATTTTTGCCCTAGGCCATAGTAGTTATTGGTTTCGAGTATCAGACTTGTGAAAATTTTGATGGTTTCTCAACCATTCCTTAATTTCAAACTCCCATATCTCGCGAACGATTTTACGAACTCGAGAAATTCCTGTTGCATCGGAAAGTAGAAACTCGCCCCATTACAATGGTGTGTGTACTTTTCCCCTAGGCCATTCCTGTTATTGGTTTCGAGTATCAGACCTGCGAAATTTTTGATGGTTTCTCAACCATTCCTTTACTTCTAACTCCCACATCTGGCGAACGGATTGACGATTTCGAGAAACTCCTGTTGCATCTGAAAGTAGAAGCACGCCCGATTACAGTGGTGCGTGTACTTTTCCCCTAAGCCATTCCTGTTATTGGTTTCGAGTATCAGACCAGCGAAAATTTTGATGGTTTCTCAACCATTCCTTAACTTCAAACTCCCATATCTCGCGAACGGATAGACGAACTCGAAAAATTCCTGTTGCATCTGAAAGTAGAAGCACGCCCGATTACAGTGGTGTGTGTACTCTTCCCCTAGGTCATTCCAGTTATTGATTTCGAGTATCAGACCAGCGAAATTTTTGATGGTTTCTCAACCATTCCTTATCTTCAAACTCCCATATCTTGCGAACGGATTGACGATCTCGAGAAATTCCTGTTTCATCTGAAAGTAGAAACTCGCCCGATTACAACGGTATGTGTATTTTTCCCCTAGGCCATTGTAGTTACTGGTTTCGAGTATCAGACATGCGAAAATTTTGATGGTTTCTCAACCATTCCTTTACTTCAAACTCCCATATCAGGCGAACGGATTGACGAACTCGAGAAATTCCTGTTGCATCTGAAAGTAGAAACTCGCACGATTACAACGGTATGTGTATTTTTGCCCTAGGCCATAGTAGTTATTGGTTTCGAGTATCAGACTTGTGAAAATTTTGATGGTTTCTCAACCATTCCTTAATTTCAAACTCCCATATCTCGCGAACGATTTTACGAACTCGAGATATTCCTGTTGCATCGGAAAGTAGAAACTCGCCCCATTACAATGGTGTGTGTACTTTTCCCCTAGGCCATTCCTGTTATTGGTTTCGAGTATCAGACCTGCGAAATTTTTGATGGTTTCTCAACCATTCCTTTACTTCTAACTCCCACATCTGGCGAACGGATTGACGATTTCGAGAAACTCCTGTTGCATCTGAAAGTAGAAGCACGCCCGATTACAGTGGTGCGTGTACTTTTCCCCTAGGCCATTCCTGTTATTGGTTTCGAGTATCAGGCCAGCGAAAATTTTGATGGTTTCTCAACCATTCCTTAACTTCAAACTCCCATATCTCGCGAACGGATAGACGAACTCGAAAAATTCCTGTTGCATCTGAAAGTAGAAGCACGCCCGATTACAGTGGTGTGTGTACTTTTCCCCTAGGTCATTCCAGTTATTGATTTCGAGTATCAGACCAGCGAAATTTTTGATGGTTCCTCAACCATTCCTTATCTTCAAACTCCCATATCTCGCGAACGGATTGACGAACTCG
The DNA here is from genome assembly GCF_051014685.1 of Ptiloglossa arizonensis. NCBI lineage: Eukaryota > Metazoa > Arthropoda > Insecta > Hymenoptera > Colletidae > Ptiloglossa > Ptiloglossa arizonensis. The sequence goes on along the minus strand of NW_027478782.1, from coordinate 44,382 downwards.
AGAAATTCCTGTTGCATCTGAAAGTAGAAACACGCCCGATTACAGTGGTGTGTGTACTTTTCCCCTAGGCCATTCCTGTTATTGGTTTCGAGTATCAGACCCGCGAAATTTTTGATGGTTTCTCAACCATTCCTTTACTTCTAACTCCCACATCTGGCGAACGGATTGACGATTTCGAGAAACTCCTGTTGCATCTGAAAGTAGAAGCACGCCCGATTACAGTGGTGTGTGTACTTTTCCCCTAGGCCATTCCAGTTATTGGTTTCGAGTATCAGACCAGCGAAAATTTTGATAGTTCCTCAACCGTTCCTTAAATTCAAACTCCCATATCTCGCGAAACGATTGACGATCTCGAGAAATTCCTGTTGCATCTGAAAGTAGAAACTCGCACGATTACAACGGTATGTGTATTTTTCCACTTGGCCATTGTAGTTATTGTTTTCGAGTATCAGACATGCGAAAATTTTGATGGTTTCTCAACCATTCCATTACTTCAAACTCCCATATCACGCGTACGGATTCACGAACTCGAGAAATTCCTGTTGCATCTGAAAGTAGAAACTCGCACGATTACAATTGCATGTGTATTTTTCCCCTAAGCCTTTGTAGTTATTGGTTTCGGGAATCAGACTTGCGAAAATTTTGATGGTTTCTCAACCATTCCTTCACTTCTAACTCCCATATGTGGCGAACGGATTGACGATCTCGAGAAATTCCTGTTGCATCTGAAAGTAGAAACACGCCCGATTACAGTGGTGTGTGTACTTTTCCCCTAGGCCATTCCTGTTATTGGTTTCGAGTATCAGGCCAGCGAAAATTTTGATGGTTTCTCAACCATTCCTTAACTTCAAACTCCCATATCTCGCGAACGGATAGACGAACTCGAAAAATTCCTGTTGCATCTGAAAGTAGAAGCACGCCCGATTACAATGGTGTGTGTACTTTTCCCCTAGGCCATTCCTGTTATTGGTTTCGAGTATCAGACCTGCGAAATTTTTGATGGTTTCTCAACCATTCCTTTACTTCTAACTCCCACATCTGGCGAACGGATTGACGATTTCGAGAAACTCCTGTTGCATCTGAAAGTAGAAGCACGCCCGATTACAGTGGTGCGTGTACTTTTCCCCTAGGCCATTCCTGTTATTGGTTTCGAGTATCAGACCAGCGAAAATTTTGATGGTTTCTCAACCATTCCTTAACTTCAAACTCCCATATCTCGCGAACGGATAGACGAACTCGAAAAATTCCTGTTGCATCTGAAAGTAGAAGCACGCCCGATTACAGTGGTGTGTGTACTCTTCCCCTAGGTCATTCCAGTTATTGATTTCGAGTATCAGACCAGCGAAATTATTGATGGTTTCTCAACCACTCCTTATCTTCAAACTCCCATATCTCGCGAACGGATTGACGATCTCGAGAAATTCCTGTTGCATCTGAAAGTAGAAACTCGCCCGATTACAACGGTATGTGTATTTTTGCCCTAGGCCATTGTAGTTACTGGTTTCGAGTATCAGACATGCGAAAATTTTGATGGTTTCTCAACCATTCCTTTACTTCAAACTCCCATATCAGGCGAACGGATTGACGAACTCGAGAAATTCCTGTTGCATCTGAAAGTAGAAACTCGCACGATTACAACGGTATGTGTATTTTTGCCCTAGGCCATAGTAGTTATTGGTTTCGAGTATCAGACTTGTGAAAATTTTGATGGTTTCTCAACCATTCCTTAATTTCAAACTCCCATATCTCGCGAACGATTTTACGAACTCGAGATATTCCTGTTGCATCGGAAAGTAGAAACTCGCCCCATTACAATGGTGTGTGTACTTTTCCCCTAGGCCATTCCTGTTATTGGTTTCGAGTATCAGACCTGCGAAATTTTTGATGGTTTCTCAACCATTCCTTTACTTCTAACTCCCACATCTGGCGAACGGATTGACGATTTCGAGAAACTCCTGTTGCATCTGAAAGTAGAAGCACGCCCGATTACAGTGGTGCGTGTACTTTTCCCCTAGGCCATTCCTGTTATTGGTTTCGAGTATCAGGCCAGCGAAAATTTTGATGGTTTCTCAACCATTCCTTAACTTCAAACTCCCATATCTCGCGAACGGATAGACGAACTCGAAAAATTCCTGTTGCATCTGAAAGTAGAAGCACGCCCGATTACAGTGGTGTGTGTACTTTTCCCCTAGGTCATTCCAGTTATTGATTTCGAGTATCAGACCAGCGAAATTTTTGATGGTTTCTCAACCATTCCTTATCTTCAAACTCCCATATCTCGCGAACGGATTGACGAACTCGAGAAATTCCTGTTGCATCTGAAAGTAGAAACACGCACGATTACAACGGTATGTGTATTTTTCCACTTGGCCATTGTAGTTATTGGTTTCGAGTATCAGACATGCGAAAATTTTGATGGTTTCTCAACCATTCCATTACTTCAAACTCCCATATCTCGCGAACGGATAGACGAACTCGAAAAATTCCTGTTGCATCTGAAAGTAGAAGCACGCCCGATTACAGTGGTGTGTGTACTCTTCCCCTAGGTCATTCCAGTTATTGATTTCGAGTATCAGACCAGCGAAATTTTTGATGGTTTCTCAACCATTCCTTTACTTCTAACTCCCACATCTGGCGAACGGATTGACGATTTCGAGAAACTCCTGTTGCATCTGAAAGTAGAAGCACGCCCGATTACAGTGGTGCGTGTACTTTTCCCCTAGGCCATTCCTGTTATTGGTTTCGAGTATCAGGCCAGCGAAAATTTTGATGGTTTCTCAACCATTCCTTAACTTCAAACTCCAATATCTCGCGAACGGATAGACGAACTCGAAAAATTCCTGTTGCATCTGAAAGTAGAAGCACGCCCGATTACAGTGGTGTGTGTACTTTTCCCCTAGGCCATTCCAGTTATTGGTTTCGAGTATCAGACCAGCGAAATTTTTGATGGTTTCTCAACCATTCCTTAACTTAAAAGTCCCATTTCTCGCGAACGGATTGACGAACTCGAGAAATTCCTGTTGCATCTGAAAGTAGAAACTCGCACCATTACAACGGTATGTGTATTTTTGCCCTAGGCCATAGTAGTTATTGGTTTCGAGTATCAGACTTGTGAAAATTTTGATGGTTTCTCAACCATTCCTTAATTTCAAACTCCCATTACTCGCGAACGATTTTACGAACTCGAGAAATTCCTGTTGCATCGGAAAGTAGAAACTCGCCCCATTACAATGGTGTGTGTACTTTTCCCCTAGGCCATTCCTGTTATTGGTTTCGAGTATCAGACCAGCGAAATTTTTGATGGTTTCTCAACCATTCCTTTACTTCTAACTCCCACATCTGGCGAACGGATTGACGATTTCGAGAAACTCCTGTTGCATCTGAAAGTAGAAGCACGCCCGATTACAGTGGTGTGTGTACTTTTCCCCTAGGCCATTCCAGTTATTGGTTTCGAGTATCAGACCAGCGAAAATTTTGATAGTTCCTCAACCGTTCCTTAAATTCAAACTCCCATATCTCACGAAAGGATTGACGATATCGAGAAATTCCTGTTGCATCTGAAAGTAGAAACACGCACGATTACAACGGTATGTGTATTTTTCCACTTGGCCATTGTAGTTATTGGTTTCGAGTATCAGACATGCGAAAATTTTGATGGTTTCTCAACCATTCCATTACTTCAAACTCCCATATCACGCGTACGGATTCACGAACTCGAGAAATTCCTGTTGCATCTGAAAGTAGAAACTCGCACGATTACAATTGCATGTGTATTTTTCCCCTAGTCCTTTGTAGTTATTGGTTTCGGGAATCAGACTTGCGAAAATTTTGATGGTTTCTCAACCATTCCTTCACTTCTAACTCCCATATGTGGCGAACGGATTGACGATCTAGAGAAATTCCTGTTGCATCTGAAAGTAGAAACACGCCCGATTACAGTGGTGTGTGTACTTTTCCCCTAGGCCATTCCAGTTATTGGTTTCGAGTATCAGACCAGCGAAATTTTTGATGGTTTCTCAACCATTCCTTAACTTAAAAGTCCCATTTCTCGCGAACGGATTGACGAACTCGAGAAATTCCTGTTGCATCTGAAAGTAGAAACTCGCACCATTACAACGGTATGTGTATTTTTGCCCTAGGCCATAGTAGTTATTGGTTTCGAGTATCAGACTTGTGAAAATTTTGATGGTTTCTCAACCATTCCTTAATTTCAAACTCCCATATCTCGCGAACGATTTTACGAACTCGAGAAATTCCTGTTGCATCGGAAAGTAGAAACTCGCCCCATTACAATGGTGTGTGCACTTTTCCCCTAGGCCATTCCTGTTATTGGTTTCGAGTATCAGACCTGCGAAATTTTTGATGGTTTCTCAACCATTCCTTTACTTCTAACTCCCACATCTGGCGAACGGATTGACGATTTCGAGAAACTCCTGTTGCATCTGAAAGTAGAAGCACGCCCGATTACAGTGGTGCGTGTACTTTTCCCCTAGGCCATTCCTGTTATTGGTTTCGAGTATCAGACCAGCGAAAATTTTGATGGTTTCTCAACCATTCCTTAACTTCAAACTCCCATATCTCGCGAACGGATAGACGATTTCGAGAAACTCCTGTTGCATCTGAAAGTAGAAGCACGCCCGATTACAGTGGTGTGTGTACTTTTCCCCTAGGCCATTCCAGTTATTGGTTTCGAGTATCAGACCAGCGAAAATTTTGATAGTTCCTCAACCGTTCCTTAAATTCAAACTCCCATATCTCGCGAAAGGATTGACGATCTCGAGAAATTCCTGTTGCATCTGAAAGTAGAAACTTGCACGATTACAACGGTATGTGTATTTTTCCACTTGGCCATTGTAGTTATTGGTTTCGAGTATCAGACATGCGAAAATTTTGATGGTTTCTCAACCATTCCATTACTTCAAACTCCCATATCACGCGTACGGATTCACGAACTCGAGAAATTCCTGTTGCATCTGAAAGTAGAAACTCGCACGATTACAATTGCATGTGTATTTTTCCCCTAGGCCTTTGTAGTTATTGGCTTCGGGAATCAGACTTGCGAAAATTTTGATGGTTTCTCAACCATTCCTTCACTTCTAACTCCCATATGTGGCGAACGGATTGACGATCTCGAGAAATTCCTGTTGCATCTGAAAGTAGAAACACGCCCGATTACAGTGGTGTGTGTACTTTTCCCCTAGGCCATTCCAGTTATTGGTTTCGAGTATCAGACCAGCGAAATTTTTGATGGTTTCTCAACCATTCCTTAACTTAAAAGTCCCATTTCTCGCGAACGGATTGACGAACTCGAGAAATTCCTGTTGCATCTGAAAGTAGAAACTCGCACGATTACAACGGTATGTGTATTTTTGCCCTAGGCCATAGTAGTTATTGGTTTCGAGTATCAGACTTGTGAAAATTTTGATGGTTTCTCAACCATTCCTTAATTTCAAACTCCCATATCTCGTGAACGATTTTACGAACTCGAGAAATTCCTGTTGCATCGGAAAGTAGAAACTCGCCCCATTACAATGGTGTGTGTACTTTTCCCCTAGGCCATTCCTGTTATTGGTTTCGAGTATCAGACCTGCGAAATTTTTGATGGTTCCTCAACCATTCCTTTACTTCTAACTCCCACATCTGGCGAACGGATTGACGATTTCGAGAAACTCCTGTTGCATCTGAAAGTAGAAGCACGCCCGATTACAGTGGTGTGTGTACTTTTCCCCTAGGCCATTCCTGTTATTGGTTTCGAGTATCAGACCAGCGAAAATTTTGATGGTTTCTCAACCATTCCTTAACTTCAAACTCCCATATCTGGCGAACGGATAGACGAACTCGAAAAATTCCTGTTGCATCTGAAAGTAGAAGCACGCCCGATTACAGTGGTGTGTGTACTTTTCCCCTAGGTCATTCCAGTTATTGATTTCGAGTATCAGACCAGCGAAATTTTTGATGGTTTCTCAACCATTCCTTAACATCAAACTCCCATATCTCGCGAACGGATTGACGAACTCGAGAAATTCCTGTTTCATCTGAAAGTAGAAACTCGCCCGATTACAACGGTATGTGTATTTTTCCCCTAGGCCTTTGTAGTTATTGGTTTCGGGAATCAGACTTGCGAAAATTTTGATGGTTTCTCAACCATTCCATTACTTCAAACTCCCATATCACGCGAACGGATTGACGAACTCGAGAAATTCCTATTGCATCTGAAAGCAGAAACCCGCCCGATTACAACGGTATGTGTATTTTTGCCCTAGGCCATAGTAGTTATTGGTTTCGAGTATCAGACATGCGAGAATTTTGATGGTTTCTTAACCGTTCCTTAAATTCAAACTCCCGTATCTCGGGAATGGATTGACGAACTCGAGAAATTCATGTTGCATCTGAAAGCAGAAACTCGCCCGATTACAATGGTGTGTGTACTTTTCCCCTAGGCCATAGTAGTTATTGGTTTCGATTATCAGACTTGCGAAAATTTTGATGGTTTCTCAACCATTCCTTAAATTCAAACTCCCATATCTCGCGAACGGATTGACGATCTCGAGAAATTCCTGTTGCATCTGAAAGTAGAAACACGTCCGATTACAGTGGTGTGTGTTCTTTTCCCCTAGGCCATTCCAGTTATTGGTTTCGAGTATCGGACCAGCGAAAATTTTGATGGTTTCTCAACCATTCCTTAATTTCAAACTCCCATATCTCGCGAACGAACTGACGAACTCGAGAAATTCTTGTTGCATCTGAAAGTATAAACTCGCCCGATTACAATGGTGTGTGTACTTTTCACATAGGCCATTCCAGTTATTGATTTCGAGTATCAGACCAGCGAAAATTTTGATGGTTTCTCAACCATTCCTTTACTTCAAACTCCCATATCTCGCGAACGGATTGACGAACTCCAGAAATTCCTGTTGCATCTGAAAGTAGAAACTCGCCCGATTACAATGGTGTGCGTACTTTTCCCCTAGGCCATTCCAGTTATTGGTTTCGAGTATCAGACCAGGGAAATTTTTGATGGTTTCTCAACCATTCCTTAACTTCGAACTCCCATATCTCGCGAACGGATTCACGAACTCGAGAAATTCCTGTTGCACCTGAAAGTAGAAACTCGCACGGTTACAACTGCATGTTTTTTTTCCCCTAGGCCTTTGTAGTTATTGGTTTCGGGAATCAGGCTTGCGAAAATTTTGATGGTTTCTCAACCATTCCTTCATTTCTAACTCCCATATCTGGCGAACGGATTGACGGTCTCGAGAAATTCCTGTTGCATCTGAAAGTAGAAACACGCCCGATTACAGTGGTGTGTGTACTTTTCCCCTAGGCCATTCCAGTTATTGGTTTCGAGTATCAGACCAGCGAAAATTTTGATGCTTTCTCAACCATTCCACAACTTCAAACACCCATATCTCGCGAACGGACTGACGATCTCGAGAAATTCCTGTTGCATCTGAAAGTAGAAACACGCCCGATTGCAGTGGTGTGTGTACTTTTCCCCTAGGCCATTCCAGTTATTGGTTTCGAGTATCAGACCAGCGAAAATTTTGATGGTTTCTCAACCATTCCTTAACTTCAAACTCCCATATCTCGCGAACGGATTGACGATCTCGAGAAATTCCTGTTGCATCTGAAAGTAGAAACTCGCCCGATTACAGCGGTGTGTGTATTTTTGCCCTAGGTCATAGTAGATATTGGTTTCGAGTATCATGGTTGCGAAAATTTTGATGGTTTCTCAACCATTCCTTAACTTCGAACTCCCATATCTCGCGAGCGGATTGACGAACTCGAGAAATTCCTGTTCCATCTGAAAGTAGAAACTCGCACGATTACAACGGTATGTGTATTTTTCCCCTAGGCCATTCCAGTTATTGGTTTAGAGTATCAGACCAGCGAAAATTTTGATGCTTTCTCAACCATTCCTTAACTTCAAACTCCCATATCTCGCGAACGGATTGACGAACTCGAGAAATTCCTGTTGCATCTGAAAGTAGAAACTCGCCCGATTACAGCGGTGTGTGTACTTTTCCCCTAGGGCATAGTATTTATTGGTTTCGAGTATCAGGGTTGCGAAAATTTTGATGGTTTCTCAACCATTCCTTAACTTCGAACTCCCATATCTCGCGAACGGATTCACGAACTCGAGAAATTCCTGTTGCACCTGAAAGTAGAAACTCGCACGGTTACAGCTGCATGTGTATTTTTCCCCTAGGCCTTTGTAGCTATTGGTTTCGGGAATCATGCTTGCGAAAATTTTGATGGTTTCTCAACCATTCCTTCACTTCTAACTCCCATATCTGGCGAACGGATTGACGATCTCGAGAAATTCCTGTTGCATCTGAAAGTAGAAACACGCCCGATTACAGTGGTGTGTGTACTTTTCCCCTAGGCCATTCCAGTTATTGGTTTCGAGTATCAGACCAGCGAAAATTTTGATGCTTTCTCAACCATTCCACAACTTCAAACTCCCATATCTCGCGAACGCATTGACGAAATCGAGAAATTCCTGTTGCATCTGAAAGTAGAAACTCGCCCGAATACAGCGGTAAGTGTACTTTTCCCCTAGGCCATTCCAGTTATTGGTTTCGAGTATCAGACCAGCGAAATTTTTGATGGTTTCTCAACCATTCCTTAACTTCAAACTCCCATATCTCGCGAACGGATTGACGAACTCGAGAAATTCCTGTTGCATCTGAAAGTAGAAACTCGCCCGAATACAGCGGTAAGTGTACTTTTGCCCTAGGCCATAGTAGTTATTGGTTTCGAGTATCAGGGTTGCGAATATTTTGATGGTTTCTCAACCATTCCTTAATTTCAAACTCCCATATCTCGCGAACGGATTGACGATCTCGAGAAATTCCTGTTGCATCTATAAGTAGAAACTCGCCCGATTAAGCGGTGTGTGTATTTTTGCCCTAGGCCATAGTAGATATTGGTTTCGAGTATCATGGTTGCGAAAATTTTGATGGTTTCTCAACCATTCCTTCACTTCTAACTCCCATATCTCGCGTACGGATTGATGAACTCGAGAAATTCCTGTTGCATCTGAAAGTAGAAACTCGCCTGATTACAATGGTTTGTGTACTTTTCCCCTAGGACATTCCAGTTATTGGTTCCGAGTATCAGACCAGCGAAAATTTTGATGGTTTCTCAACCATTCCTTAATTTCAAACTCCCATATCTCGCGAACGAACTGACGAACTCGAGAAATTCTTGTTGCATCTGAAAGCAGAAACTCGCCCGATTACAGCGGTGTGTCTATTTTTGCCCTAGGCCATAGTAGTTATTGGTTTCGAGTATCAGACTTGCGAAAATTTTGATGGTTTCTCCACCGTTCCTTAACTTCAAACTCCCATATCTCGCGAACTGATTCACGATCTCGAGAAATTCCTGTTGCATCTGAAAGTAGAAACTCGCACGATTACAACGGCATGTGTATTTTTCCCCTAGGCCTTTGTAGTTATTGGTTTCGGGAATCAGACTTGCGAAAATTTTCGCTGGTTTCTCAACCATTCCTTAACTTCAAACTCCCATATCTCGCGAACGGTTTGACGAACTCGAGAAATTCCTGTTGCATCTGAAAGTAGAAACTCGCCCGATTACAATGGTGTGTGTACTTTTCCCCTAGGCCATTCCAGTTATCGGTTTCGAGTATCAGACTAGCGAAATTTTTGATGGTTTCTCAACCATTCCTTAACTTCAAACTCCCATATCTCGCGAACGGATTGACGAACTCGAGAAAATCCTGTTGCATCTGAAAGTAGAAACTCGCACGATTACAACGGCATGTGTATTTTTGCCCTAGGCCATAGTAGTTATTGGTTTCGAGTAACAGACTTGCGAAAATTTTGATGGTTTCTCAACCGTTCCTTAACTTCAAACTCCCATATCTCGCGAACGGATTCACGATCTCGAGAAATTCCTGTTGCATCTGAAAGTAGAAACTCGCACGATTACAACGGCATGTGTATTTTTCCTCTAGGCCTTTGTAGTTATTGGTTTCGGGAATCAGACTTGCGAAAATTTTGATGGTTTCTCAACCATTCCTTAACTTCTAACTCCCATATCTCGCGAACGGATTGACGATATCGAGAAATTCCTGTTGCTTCTGAAAGTAGAAACACGCCCGATTACAGTGGTGTATGTACTTTTCCCCTAGGCCATTCCAGTTATTGGTTTCGAGTATCAGATCAGCCAAAATTTTGATGGTTTGTCAACCATTCCTTAACTTCAAAGTCCAATATCTCGCGAACGGATTGACGAGCTCGAGAAATTCCTGTTGCATCTGAAAGTAGAAACTCGCCCGATTACAATGGTGTGCGTACTTTTCCCCTAGGCCATTCCAGTTATTGGTTTCGAGTATCAGACCAGGGAAATTTTTGATGGTTTCTCAACCATTCCTTAACTTCGAACTCCCATATCTCGCGAACGGATTCACGAACTCGAGAAATTCCTGTTGCACCTGAAAGTAGAAACTCGCACGGTTACAACTGCATGTGTATTTTTCCCCTAGGCCTTTGTAGTTATTGGTTTCGGGAATCAGGCTTGCGAAAATTTTGATGGTTTCTCAACCATTCCTTCACTTCTAACTCCCATATCTGGCGAACGGATTGACGGTCTCGAGAAATTCCTGTTGCATCTGAAAGTAGAAACACGCCCGGTTACAGTGGTGTGTGTACTTTTCCCCTAGGCCATTCCAGTTATTGGTTTCGAGTATCAGACCAGCGAAAATTTTGATGCTTTCTCAACCATTCCACAACTTCAAACTCCCATATCTCGCGAACGGATTGACGATCTCGAGAAATTCCTGTTGCATCTGAAAGTAGAAACACGCCCGATTGCAGTGGTGTGTGTACTTTTCCCCTAGGCCATTCCAGTTATTGGTTTCGAGCATCAGACCAGCGAAAATTTTGATGGTTTCTCAACCATTCCTTAACTTCGAACTCCCATATCTCGCGAACGGATTGACGAACTCGAGAAATTCCTGTTCCATCTGAAAGTAGAAACTCGCACGATTACAACGGTATGTGTATTTTTCCCCTAGGCCATTCCAGTTATTGGTTTAGAGTATCAGACCAGCGAAAATTTTGATGGTTTCTCAACCATTCCTTAACTTCGAACTCCCATATCTCGCGAACGGATTGACGATCTCGAGAAATTCCTGTTGCATCTGAAAGTAGAAACACGCCCGATTGCAGTGGTGTGTGTACTTTTCCCCTAGGCCATTCCAGTTATTGTTTTCGAGTATCAGACCAGCGAAAATTTTGATGGTTTCTCAACCATTCCTTCACTTCTAACTCCCATATCTGGCGAACGGATTGACGATCTCGAGAAATTCCTGTTGCATCTGAAAGTAGAAACACGCCCGATTACAGTGGTGTGTGTACTTTTCCCCTAGGCCATTCCAGTTATTGGTTTCGAGTATCAGACCAGCGAAAATTTTGATGCTTTCTCAACGATTCCACAACTTCAAACTCCCATATCTCGCGAACGCATTGAGAACTCGAGAAATTCCTGTTGCATCTGAAAGTAGAAACTCGCCCGAATACAGCGGTAAGTGTACTTTTCCCCTAGGCCATTCCAGTTATTGGTTTCGAGTATCAGACCAGCGAAATTTTTGATGGTTTCTCAACCATTCCTTAACTTCAAACTCCCATATCTCGCGAACGGATTGACGAACTCGAGAAATTCCCGTTTCATCTGAAAGTAGAAACTCGCCCGATTGCAACGGTATGTGTATTTTTCCCCTAGGCCATTGTGGTTATTGGTTTCGAGTATCAGACATGCGAAAATTTTGATGGTTTCTCAACCATTCCTTTACTTCAAACTCCCATATCACGCGAACGGATTGACGAACTCGAGAAATTCCTATTGCATCTGAAAGCAGAAACTCGCCCGATTACAACGGTATGTGTATTTTTGCCCTAGGCCAAAGTAGTTATTGGTTTCGAGTATCAGACTTGCGAAAATTTTGATGGTTTCTCAACCATTCCTTAACTTCTAACTCCCATATCTCGCGAACGGATTGACGATATCGAGAAATTCCTGTTGCTTCTGAAAGTAGAAACACGCCCGATTACAGTGGTGTATGTACTTTTCCCCTAGACCATTCCAGTTATTGGTTTCGAGTATCAGACCAGCCAAAATTTTGATGGTTTGTCAACCATTCCTTAACTTCAAAGTCCAATATCTCGCGAATGGATTGACGAGCTCGAGAAATTCCTGTTGCATCTGAAAGTAGAAACTCGCCCGATTACAATGGTGTGCGTACTTTTCCCCTAGGCCATTCCAGTTATTGGTTTCGAGTATCAGACCAGGGAAATTTTTGATGGTTTCTCAACCATTCCTTAACTTCGAACTCCCATATCTCGCGAACGGATTCACGAACTCGAGAAATTCCTGTTGCACCTGAAAGTAGAAACTCGCACGGTTACAACTGCATGTGTATTTTTCCCCTAGGCCTTTGTAGTTATTGGTTTCGGGAATCAGGCTTGCGAAAATTTTGATGGTTTCTCAACCATTCCTTCACTTCTAACTCCCATATCTGGCGAACGGATTGACGGTCTCGAGAAATTCCTGTTGCATCTGAAAGTAGAAACACGCCCGGTTACAGTGGTGTGTGTACTTTTCCCCTAGGCCATTCCAGTTATTGGTTTCGAGTATCAGACCAGCGAAAATTTTGATGCTTTCTCAACCATTCCACAACTTCAAACTCCCATATCTCGCGAACGGATTGACGATCTCGAGAAATTCCTGTTGCATCTGAAAGTAGAAACACGCCCGATTGCAGTGGTGTGTGTACTTTTCCCCTAGGCCATTCCAGTTATTGGTTTCGAGCATCAGACCAGCGAAAATTTTGATGGTTTCTCAACCATTCCTTAACTTCGAACTCCCATATCTCGCGAACGGATTGACGATCTCGAGAAATTCCTGTTGCATCTGAAAGTAGAAACACGCCCGATTGCAGTGGTGTGTGTACTTTTCCCCTAGGCCATTCCAGTTATTGTTTTCGAGTATCAGACCAGCGAAAATTTTGATGGTTTCTCAACCATTCCTTCACTTCTAACTCCCATATCTGGCGAACGGATTGACGATCTCGAGAAATTCCTGTTGCATCTGAAAGTAGAAACACGCCCGATTACAGTGGTGTGTGTACTTTTCCCCTAGGCCATTCCAGTTATTGGTTTCGAGTATCAGACCAGCGAAAATTTTGATGCTTTCTCAACGATTCCACAACTTCAAACTCCCATATCTCGCGAACGCATTGAGAACTCGAGAAATTCCTGTTGCATCTGAAAGTAGAAACTCGCCCGAATACAGCGGTAAGTGTACTTTTCCCCTAGGCCATTCCAGTTATTGGTTTCGAGTATCAGACCAGCGAAATTTTTGATGGTTTCTCAACCATTCCTTAACTTCAAACTCCCATATCTCGCGAACGGATTGACGAACTCGAGAAATTCCCGTTTCATCTGAAAGTAGAAACTCGCCCGATTGCAACGGTATGTGTATTTTTCCCCTAGGCCATTGTGGTTATTGGTTTCGAGTATCAGACATGCGAAAATTTTGATGGTTTCTCAACCATTCCTTTACTTCAAACTCCCATATCACGCGAACGGATTGACGAACTCGAGAAATTCCTATTGCATCTGAAAGCAGAAACTCGCCCGATTACAACGGTATGTGTATTTTTGCCCTAGGCCAAAGTAGTTATTGGTTTCGAGTATCAGACTTGCGAAAATTTTGATGGTTTCTCAACCGTTCCTTAACTTCAAACTCCCATATCTCGCGAACGGATTCACGATCTCGAGAAATTCCTGTTGCATCTGAAAGTAGAAACTCGCACGATTACAACGGCATGTGTATTTTTCCTCTAGGCCTTTGTAGTTATTGGTTTCGGGAATCAGACTTGCGAAAATTTTGATGGTTTCTCAACCATTCCTTAACTTCTAACTCCCATATCTCGCGAACGGATTGACGATATCGAGAAATTCCTGTTGCTTCTGAAAGTAGAAACACGCCCGATTACAGTGGTGTATGTACTTTTCCCCTAGACCATTCCAGTTATTGGTTTCGAGTATCAGACCAGCCAAAATTTTGATGGTTTGTCAACCATTCCTTAACTTCAAAGTCCAATATCTCGCGAATGGATTGACGAGCTCGAGAAATTCCTGTTGCATCTGAAAGTAGAAACTCGCCCGATTACAATGGTGTGCGTACTTTTCCCCTAGGCCATTCCAGTTATTGGTTTCGAGTATCAGACCAGGGAAATTTTTGATGGTTTCTCAACCATTCCTTAACTTCGAACTCCCATATCTCGCGAACGGATTCACGAACTCGAGAAATTCCTGTTGCACCTGAAAGTAGAAACTCGCACGGTTACAACTGCATGTGTATTTTTCCCCTAGGCCTTTGTAGTTATTGGTTTCGGGAATCAGGCTTGCGAAAATTTTGATGGTTTCTCAACCATTCCTTCACTTCTAACTCCCATATCTGGCGAACGGATTGACGGTCTCGAGAAATTCCTGTTGCATCTGAAAGTAGAAACACGCCCGGTTACAGTGGTGTGTGTACTTTTCCCCTAGGCCATTCCAGTTATTGGTTTCGAGTATCAGACCAGCGAAAATTTTGATGCTTTCTCAACCATTCCACAACTTCAAACTCCCATATCTCGCGAACGGATTGACGATCTCGAGAAATTCCTGTTGCATCTGAAAGTAGAAACACGCCCGATTGCAGTGGTGTGTGTACTTTTCCCCTAGGCCATTCCAGTTATTGGTTTCGAGCATCAGACCAGCGAAAATTTTGATGGTTTCTCAACCATTCCTTAACTTCGAACTCCCATATCTCGCGAACGGATTGACGAACTCGAGAAATTCCTATTGCATCTGAAAGCAGAAACTCGCCCGATTACAGCGGTATGTGTATTTTTGCCCTAGGCCATAGTAGTTATTGGTATCGAGTATCAGAGTTGCGAAAATTTTGATGCTTTCTCAACCATTCCTTAACTTCAAACTCCCATATCTCGCGAACGGATTGACGAACTCGAGAAATTCCTGTTGCATCTGAAAGTAGAAACTCGCCCGAATACAGCGGTAAGTGTACTTTTGCCCTAGGCCATAGTAGTTATTGGTTTCGAGTATCAGGGTTGCGAATAATTTGATGGTTTCTCAACCATTCCTTAATTTCAAACTCCCATATCTCGCGAACGGATTGACGATCTCGAGAAATTCCTGTTGCATCTGAAAGTAGAAACTCGCACGATTACAACGGCATGTGTATTTTTCCCCTAGGCCTTTGTAGTTATTGGTTTCGGGAATCAGACTTGCGAAAATTATGATGGTTTCTCAACCATTCCTTAAGTTCTAACTCCCATATCTCGCGAACGGATTGACGATCTCGAGAAATTCCTGTTGCACCTGAAAGTAGAAGCTCGACCGATTACAGCGGTATGTGTATTTTTGCCCTAAGCCACAGTAGATATTGGTTTCGAGTATCATGGTTGCGAAAATTTTGATGGTTTCTCAACCATTCCTTCACTTCTAACTCCCATATCTCGCGAACGAACTGGCGAACTCGAGAAATTCTTGTTGCATCTGAAGCAGAAACTCGCCCGATTACAGCGGTGTGTGTATTTTTGCCCTAGGACATTCCAGTTATTGGTTCCGAGTATCAGACCAGCGAAAATTTTGATGGTTTCTCAACCATTCCTTAACTTCAAACTCCCATATCTCGCGAACGAACTGACGAACTCGAGAAATTCTTGTTGCATCTGAAAGCAGAAACTCGCCCGATTACAGCGGTGTGTGTATTTTTGCCCTAGGCCATAGTAGTTATTGGTTTCGAGTATCAGACTTGCGAAAATTTTGATGGTTTCTCAACCGTTCCTTAACTTCAAACTCCCATATCTCGCGAACGGATTCACGATCTCGAGAAATTCCTGTTGCATCTGAAAGTAGAAACTCGCCCGATTACAACGGCATGTGTATTTTTCCCCTAGGCCTTTGTAGTTATTGGTTTCGGGAATCAGACTTGCGAACATTTTGATGGTTTCTCAACCATTCCTTCACTTCTAACTCCCATATCTGGCGAACGGATTGACGATCTCGAGAAATTCCTGTTGCATCCGAAAGTAGAAACACGCCCGATTGCAGTGGTGTGTGTACTTTTCCCCTAGGCCATTCCAGTTATTGGTTTCGAGTATCAGTCCAGCGAAAATTTTGATGGTTTCTCAACCATTCCTTAATTTCAAACTCCCATATCTCGCGAACGAACTGACGAACTCGAGAAATTCTTGTTGCATCCGAAAGCAGAAACTCGCCCGATTACAGCGGTGTGTCTATTTTTGCCCTAGGCCATAGTAGTTATTGGTTTCGAGTATCAGACTTGCGAAAATTTTGATGGTTTCTCCACCGTTCCTTAACTTCAAACTCCCATATCTCGCGAACGGATTCACGATCTCGAGAAATTCCTGTTGCATCCGAAAGTAGAAACACGCCCGATTGCAGTGGTGTGTGTACTTTTCCCCTAGGCCATTCCAGTTATTGGTTTCGAGTATCAGACCAGCGAAAATTTTGATGGTTTCTCAACCATTCCTTAACTTCAAACTCCCATATCTCGCGAAAGGTTTGACGAACTCGAGAAATTCCTGTTGCATCTGAAAGTAGAAACTTGCCCGATTACAATGGTGTGTGTACCTTTCCCCTAGGCCATTCCAGTTATCGGTTTCGAGTATCAGACCAGCGAAATTTTTGATGGTTTGTCAACCATTCCTTAACTTCAAACTCCCATATCTCGCGAACGGATTGACGAACTCGAGAAAATCCTGTTGCATCTGAAAGTAGAAACTCGCACGATTACAACGGCATGTGTATTTTTGCCCTAGGCCATAGTAGTTATTGGTTTCGAGTATCAGACTTGCGAAAATTTTGATGGTTTCTCAACCGTTCCTTAACTTCAAACTCCCATATCTCGCGAACGGATTCACGATCTCGAGAAATTCCTGTTGCATCTGAAAGTAGAAACTCGCACGATTACAACGGCATGTGTATTTTTCCTCTAGGCCTTTGTAGTTATTGGTTTCGGGAATCAGACTTGCGAAAATTTTGATGGTTTCTCAACCATTCTTTAAGTTCTAACTCCCATATCTCGCGAACGGATTGACGATCTCGAGAAATTCCTGTTGCATCTGAAAGTAGAAACCCGCCCGATTGCAGCGGTGTGTGTACTTTTCCCCTAGGCCATTGTTGTTATTGGTTTCGAGTATCAGACTTGCGAAAATTTTGATGGTTTCTCAACCGTTCCTTAACTTCAAACTCCCATGTCTCACGAACGGATTCACGAACTCGAGAAATTCCTATTGCATCTGAAAGCAGAAACTCGCCCGATTACAGCGGTATTTGTATTTTTGCCCTAGGCCATAGTAGTTATTGGTATCGAGTATCAGAGTTGCGAAAAGTTTGATGCTTTCTCAACCATTCCTTAACTTCAAACTCCCATATCTCGCGAACGGATTGACGAACTCGAGAAATTCCTGTTGCATCTGAAAGTAGAAACTCGCCCGAATACAGCGGTAAGTGTACTTTTGCCCTAGGCCATAGTAGTTATTGGTTTCGAGTATCAGGGTTGCGAATAATTTGATTGTTTCTCAACCATTCCTTAATTTCAAACTCCCATATCTCGCGAACGGATTGACGATCTCGAGAAATTCCTGTTGCATCTGAAAGCAGAAACTCGCACGATTACAACGGCATGTGTATTTTTCCCCTAGGCTTTTGTAGTTATTGGTTTCGGGAATCAGACTTGCGAAAATTTTGATGGTTTCTCAGCCATTCCTTAACTTCAAACTCCCATATCTCGCGAACGAACTGACGAACTCGAGAAATTCTTGTTGCATCTCAAAGCAGAAACTCGCCCGATTACAGCGGTGTGTGTATTTTTGCCCTAGGCCATAGTAGTTATTGGTTTCGAGTATCAGACTTGCGAAAATTTTGATGGTTTCTGAACCGTTCCTTAACTTCAAACTCCCATATCTCGCGAACGGATTCACGATCTCGAGAAATTCCTGTTGCATCTGAAAGTAGAAACTCGCACGATTACAACGGCATGTGTATTTTTCCCCTAGGCCTTTGTAGTTATTGGTTTCGGGAATCAGACTTGCGAAAATTTTGATGGTTTCTCAACCATTCCTTCACTTCTAACTCCCATATCTGGCGAACGGATTGACGATCTCGAGAAATTCCTGTTGCATCTGAAAGTAGAAACGCGCCCGATTACAGTGGTGTGTGTACTTTTCCCCTAGGCCATTCCAGTTATTGGTTTCGAGTATCAGTCCAGCGAAAATTTTGATGGTTTCTCAACCATTCCTTAATTTCAAACTCCCATATCTCGCGAACGAACTGACGAACTCGAGAAATTCTTGTTGCATCTGAAAGCAGAAACTCGCCCGCTTACAGCGGTGTGTCTATTTTTGCCCTAGGCCATAGTAGTTATTGGTTTCGAGTATCAGACTTGCGAAAATTTTGATGGTTTCTCCACCGTTCCTTAACTTCAAACTCCCATACCTCGCGAACGGATTCACGATCTCGAGAAATTCCTGTTGCATCCGAAAGTAGAAACACGCCCGATTGCAGTGGTGTGTGTACTTTTCCACTAGGCCATTCCAGTTATTGGTTTCGAGTATCAGACCAGCGAAAATTTTGATGGTTTCTCAACCATTCCTTAACTTCAAACTCCCATATCTCGCGAACGGATTGACGATCTCGAGAAATTCCTGTTGCATCTGAAAGTAGAAACTCGCCCGATTACAATGGTGTGTGTACCTTTCCCCTAGGCCATTCCAGTTATCGGTTTCGAGTATCAGACCAGCGAAATTTTTGATGGTTTCTCAACCATTCCTTAACTTCAAACTCCCATATCTCGCGAACGGATTGACGATCTCGAGAAATTCCTGTTGCATCTGAAAGTAGAAACTCGCACGATTACAACGGCATGTGTATTTTTGCCCTAGGCCATAGTAGTTATTGGTTTCGATTATCAGACTTGCGAAAATTTTGATGGTTTCTCAAACATTCCTTAACTTCAAACTCCCATATCTCGCGACTGGAGTGACGATCTCGAGAAATTCCTGTTGCATCTGAAAGTAGAAACTCGCACGATTACAACGGCACGCGTATTTTTCCCCTAGGCCTTTGTAGTTATTGGTTTCGGGAAACAGACTTGCGAAAATTTTGATGGTTTCTCAACCATTCCTTAACTTCGAACTCCTATATCTCGCGAACGGATTCACGAACTCGAGAAATTCCTGTTGCATCTGAAAGTAGAAACTCGCACGATTACATCGGCATGCGTATTTTTCCCCTAGGCCACTCCAGTTATTGGTTTCGCGTATCAGACCAGCGAAAATTTTGATGGTTTCTCAACCATTCCTTAACTTCAAACTCCCATATCTCGCGAACGAAATGATGAACTCGAGAAATTCTTGTTGCATCTGAAAGTAGAAACTCGCCCGATTACAGAGGTATGTGCATTTTTGCCCTAGGCCATAGTAGTTATTGGTTTCGAGTATCTGAGTTGCAAAAATTTTGATGGTTTCTCAACCATTCCTTAATTTCAAACTCCCATATCTCGCGAACGGATTGACGATCTCGAGAAATTCCTGTTGCATCTGAAAGTAGAAGCTCGCCCGATTACAATGGTGTGTGACCTTTTCCCCTAGGCCATAGTAGTTATTGGTTTCGAGTATCAGACTTGCGAAAATTTTGATGGTTGCTCACGCGTTCCTTAACTTCAAACTCCCATATCTCGCGAACGGATTGACGATCTCGAGAAATTCCTGTTGCATCTGAAAGTAGAAACTTGCCCGATTACAATGGTGTGTGTACTTTTCCCCTAGGCCACTCCAGTTATTGGTTTCGCGTATCAGACCAGCGAAAATTTTGATGGTTTCTCAACCATTCCTTAACTTCAAACTCCCATATCTCGCGAACGGATTGACGAACTCGAGAAGTTCCTGTTGCATCCGAAAGTAGAAACTCGCACGATTACAACTGCATGTGTATTTTTTCCCTAGGCCTTTGTAGTTATTGGTTTCGGGAATCAGACTTGCGAAAATTTTGATGGATTCTCAACCATTCCTTCACTTCTTACTCCCATATCTGGCGAACGGATTGACGATCTCGAGAAATTCCTGTTGCATCTGAAAGTAGAAACTCGCCCGATTACAACGGTATGTGTCTTTTTCCCCTAGGCCTTTGTAGTTATTGGTTTCGGGAATCAGACTTGCGAAAATTTTGATGGTTCCTCAAACATTCCTTAACTTCAAACTCCCATATCTCGCGACTGGATTGACGAGCTCGAGAAATTCCTGTTGCATCTGAAAGTAGAAACTCGCCCGATTACAACAGTATGTGTATTTTTCCCCTAGGCCTTTGTAGTTATTGGTTTCGGGAATCAGAATTGCGAAAATTTTGATGGTTGCACAAGCGTTCCTTAACTTCAAACTCCCATATCTCGCGAACGGATTGACGAACTCGAGAAACTCCTGTTGCGTCTGAAAGTAGAAACTTGCCCGATTACAATGGTGTGTGTACTTTTCCCCTAGGCCACTCCAGTTATTGGTTTCGCGTATCAGACCAGCGAAAATTTTGATGGTTTCTCAACCATTCCTTAACTTCAAACTCCCATATCTCGCGAACGGATTGACGAACTCGAGAAGTTCCTGTTGCATCCGAAAGTAGAAACTCGCACGATTACAACTGCATGTGTATTTTTTCCCTAGGCCTTTGTAGTTATTGGTTTCGGGAATCAGACTTGCGAAAATTTTGATGGATTCTCAACCATTCCTTCACTTCTAACTCCCATATCTGGCGAACGGATTGACGATCTCGAGAAATTCCTGTTGCATCTGAAAGTAGAAACTCGCCCGATTACAACGGTATGTGTCTTTTTCCCCTAGGCCTTTGTAGTTATTGGTTTCGGGAATCAGACTTGCGAAAATTTTGATGGTTCCTCAAACATTCCTTAACTTCAAACTCCCATATCTCGCGACTGGATTGACGAGCTCGAGAAATTCCTGTTGCATCTGAAAGTAGAAACTCGCCCGATTACAACAGTATGTGTATTTTTCCCCTAGGCCTTTGTAGTTATTGGTTTCGGGAATCAGAATTGCGAAAATTTTGATGGTTGCACAAGCGTTCCTTAACTTCAAACTCCCATATCTCGCGAACGGATTGACGAACTCGAGAAACTCCTGTTGCGTCTGAAAGTAGAAACTTGCCCGATTACAATGGTGTGTGTACTTTTCCCCTAGGCCACTCCAGTTATTGGTTTCGCGTATCAGACCAGCGAAAATTTTGATGGTTTCTCAACCATTCCTTAACTTCAAACTCCCATATCTCGCGAACGGATTGACAAACTCGAGAAGTTCCTGTTGCATCCGAAAGTAGAAACTCGCACGATTACAACTGCATGTGTATTTTTTCCCTAGGCCTTTGTAGTTATTGGTTTCGGGAATCAGACTTGCGAAAATTTTGATGGATTCTCAACCATTCCTTCACTTCTAACTCCCATATCTGGCGAACGGATTGACGATCTCGAGAAATTCCTGTTGCATCTGAAAGTAGAAACTCGCCCGATTACAACGGTATGTGTCTTTTTCCCCTAGGCCTTTGTAGTTATTGGTTTCGGGAATCAGACTTGCGAAAATTTTGATGGTTCCTCAAACATTCCTTAACTTCAAACTCCCATATCTCGCGACTGGATTGACGAGCTCGAGAAATTCCTGTTGCATCTGAAAGTAGAAACTCGCCCGATTACAGAGGTATGTGCATTTTTGCCCTAGGCCATAGTAGTTATTGGTTTCGAGTATCTGAGTTGCAAAAATTTTGATGGTTTCTCAACCATTCCTTAATTTCAAACTCCCATATCTCGCGAACGGATTGACGATCTCGAGAAATTCCTGTTGCATCTGAAAGTAGAAGCTCGCCCGATTACAATGGTGTGTGACCTTTTCCCCTAGGCCATAGTAGTTATTGGTTTCGAGTATCAGACTTGCGAAAATTTTGATGGTTGCTCACGCGTTCCTTAACTTCAAACTCCCATATCTCGCGAACGGATTGACGATCTCGAGAAATTCCTGTTGCATCTGAAAGTAGAAACTTGCCCGATTACAATGGTGTGTGTACTTTTCCCCTAGGCCACTCCAGTTATTGGTTTCGCGTATCAGACCAGCGAAAATTTTGATGGTTTCTCAACCATTCCTTAACTTCAAACTCCCATATCTCGCGAACGGATTGACGAACTCGAGAAGTTCCTGTTGCATCCGAAAGTAGAAACTCGCACGATTACAACTGCATGTGTATTTTTTCCCTAGGCCTTTGTAGTTATTGGTTTCGGGAATCAGACTTGCGAAAATTTTGATGGATTCTCAACCATTCCTTCACTTCTTACTCCCATATCTGGCGAACGGATTGACGATCTCGAGAAATTCCTGTTGCATCTGAAAGTAGAAACTCGCCCGATTACAACGGTATGTGTCTTTTTCCCCTAGGCCTTTGTAGTTATTGGTTTCGGGAATCAGACTTGCGAAAATTTTGATGGTTCCTCAAACATTCCTTAACTTCAAACTCCCATATCTCGCGACTGGATTGACGAGCTCGAGAAATTCCTGTTGCATCTGAAAGTAGAAACTCGCCCGATTACAACAGTATGTGTATTTTTCCCCTAGGCCTTTGTAGTTATTGGTTTCGGGAATCAGAATTGCGAAAATTTTGATGGTTGCACAAGCGTTCCTTAACTTCAAACTCCCATATCTCGCGAACGGATTGACGAACTCGAGAAACTCCTGTTGCGTCTGAAAGTAGAAACTTGCCCGATTACAATGGTGTGTGTACTTTTCCCCTAGGCCACTCCAGTTATTGGTTTCGCGTATCAGACCAGCGAAAATTTTGATGGTTTCTCAACCATTCCTTAACTTCAAACTCCCATATCTCGCGAACGGATTGACGAACTCGAGAAGTTCCTGTTGCATCCGAAAGTAGAAACTCGCACGATTACAACTGCATGTGTATTTTTTCCCTAGGCCTTTGTAGTTATTGGTTTCGGGAATCAGACTTGCGAAAATTTTGATGGATTCTCAACCATTCCTTCACTTCTAACTCCCATATCTGGCGAACGGATTGACGATCTCGAGAAATTCCTGTTGCATCTGAAAGTAGAAACTCGCCCGATTACAACGGTATGTGTCTTTTTCCCCTAGGCCTTTGTAGTTATTGGTTTCGGGAATCAGACTTGCGAAAATTTTGATGGTTCCTCAAACATTCCTTAACTTCAAACTCCCATATCTCGCGACTGGATTGACGAGCTCGAGAAATTCCTGTTGCATCTGAAAGTAGAAACTCGCCCGATTACAACAGTATGTGTATTTTTCCCCTAGGCCTTTGTAGTTATTGGTTTCGGGAATCAGAATTGCGAAAATTTTGATGGTTGCACAAGCGTTCCTTAACTTCAAACTCCCATATCTCGCGAACGGATTGACGAACTCGAGAAACTCCTGTTGCGTCTGAAAGTAGAAACTCGCCCGATTACAATGGTGGGTGTACTTTTCCCCTAGGCCATAGTAGTTATTGGTTTCGATTATCAGACTTGCGAAAATTTTGATGGTTTCTCAACCATTCCTTAACTTCGAACTCCTATATCTCGCGAACGGATTCACGAACTCGAGAAATGCCTGTTGCATCTGAAAGTAGAGACTCGCACGATTAGAACGGCACGCGTATTTTTCCCCTAGGCCTTTGTAGTTATTGGTTTCGGGAATCAGACTTGCGAAAATTTTGATGGTTTCTCAACCATTCCTTAACTTCAATCTCCCATATCTCGCGAACGCACTGACGAACTCGAGAAATTCTTGTTGCATCTGAAAGTAGAAACTCGCCCGATTACAATGGTGTGAGTACTTTTCCCCTAGGCCACTCCAGTTATTGGTTTCGCGTATCAGACTTGCGAAAATTTTGATGGTTTCTCAACCATTCCTTAACTTCAAACTCCCATATCTCGCGAACGGATTGACGAACTCGAGAAGTTCCTGTTGCATCCGAAAGTAGAAACTCGCACGATTACAACTGCATGTGTATTTTTTCCCTAGGCCTTTGTAGTTATTGGTTTCGGGAATCAGACTTGTGAAAATTTTGATTGTTGCTCAAGCGTTCCTTAACTTCAAACTCCCATATATCGCGAACGGATTGACGAACTCGAGAAATTCCTGTTGGACCTGAAAGCAGAAACTCGCCCGATTACAGTGGTGTGTGTACTTTTCCCCTAGGCCATTCCAGTTATTGTTTTCGAGTATCAGACCAGCGAAAATTTTGATGGTTTCTCTACCATTCCCTAATTTCAAACCCCCATATCTCGCGAACGGATTGACGAACTCGAGAAATTCCTGTTGCATCTGAAAATAGAAACACGCCCGATTACAATGGTGTGTGTTCTTTTCCCCTAGGCCATAGTAGTTATTGGTTTCGAGTATCAGACTTGCGAAAATTTTGAAGGTTTCTCAACAATTCCTTAACTTCAAACTCCCATATCTCGCGAGAGAACTGACGAACTCGAGAAATTCTTGTTGCATCTGAAAGCAGAAACTCGCCCGATTACAGCGGTGTGTGTATTTTTGCCCTAGGCCATAGTAGTTATTGGTTTCGAGTATCAGACTTGCGATTATTTTGATGGTTTCTCAACCATTCCTTAATTTCAAACTCACATATCTCGCGAACGGATTGACGAACTCGCGAAATTCCTGTTGCATCTGAAAGTAGAAACTCGCCCGATTACAATGGTGTGTGTACTTTTCCCCTAGGCCACTCCAGTTATTGGTTTCGCGTATCAGACCAGCGAAAATTTTGATGGTTTCTCAACCATTCCTTAACTTCATACTCCCATATCTCGCGAACGGATTGACGAACTCGAGAAGTTCCTGTTGCATCCGAAAGTAGAAACTCGCACGATTACAACTGCATGTGTATTTTTTCCCTAGGCCTTTGTAGTTATTGGTTTCGGGAATCAGACTTGCGAAAATTTTGATGGATTCTCAACCATTCCTTCACTTCTAACTCCCATATCTGGCGAACGGATTGACGATCTCGAGAAATTCCTGTTGCATCTGAAAGTAGAAACTCGCCCGATTACAACGGTATGTGTCTTTTTCCCCTAGGCCTTTGTAGTTATTGGTTTCGGGAATCAGACTTGCGAAAATTTTGATGGTTCCTCAAACATTCCTTAACTTCAAACTCCCATATCTCGCGACTGGATTGACGAGCTCGAGAAATTCCTGTTGCATCTGAAAGTAGAAACTCGCCCGATTACAACAGTATGTGTATTTTTCCCCTAGGCCTTTGTAGTTATTGGTTTCGGGAATCAGAATTGCGAAAATTTTGATGGTTGCACAAGCGTTCCTTAACTTCAAACTCCCATATCTCGCGAACGGATTGACGAACTCGAGAAACTCCTGTTGCGTCTGAAAGTAGAAACTTGCCCGATTACAATGGTGTGTGTACTTTTCCCCTAGGCCACTCCAGTTATTGGTTTCGCGTATCAGACCAGCGAAAATTTTGATGGTTTCTCAACCATTCCTTAACTTCAAACTCCCATATCTCGCGAACGGATTGACGAACTCGAGAAGTTCCTGTTGCATCCGAAAGTAGAAACTCGCACGATTACAACTGCATGTGTATTTTTTCCCTAGGCCTTTGTAGTTATTGGTTTCGGGAATCAGACTTGCGAAAATTTTGATGGATTCTCAACCATTCCTTCACTTCTAACTCCCATATCTGGCGAACGGATTGACGATCTCGAGAAATTCCTGTTGCATCTGAAAGTAGAAACTCGCCCGATTACAACGGTATGTGTCTTTTTCCCCTAGGCCTTTGTAGTTATTGGTTTCGGGAATCAGACTTGCGAAAATTTTGATGGTTCCTCAAACATTCCTTAACTTCAAACTCCCATATCTCGCGACTGGATTGACGAGCTCGAGAAATTCCTGTTGCATCTGAAAGTAGAAACTCGCCCGATTACAACAGTATGTGTATTTTTCCCCTAGGCCTTTGTAGTTATTGGTTTCGGGAATCAGAATTGCGAAAATTTTGATGGTTGCACAAGCGTTCCTTAACTTCAAACTCCCATATCTTGCGAACGGATTGACGAACTCGAGAAACTCCTGTTGCGTCTGAAAGTAGAAACTCGCCCGATTACAATGGTGGGTGTACTTTTCCCCTAGGCCATAGTAGTTATTGGTTTCGATTATCAGACTTGCGAAAATTTTGATGGTTTCTCAACCATTCCTTAACTTCGAACTCCTATATCTCGCGAACGGATTCACGAACTCGAGAAATGCCTGTTGCATCTGAAAGTAGAGACTCGCACGATTACAACGGCACGCGTATTTTTCCCCTAGGCCTTTGTAGTTATTGGTTTCGGGAATCAGACTTGCGAAAATTTTGATGGTTTCTCAACCATTCCTTAACTTCAATCTCCCATATCTCGCGAACGCACTGACGAACTCGAGAAATTCTTGTTGCATCTGAAAGTAGAAACTCGCCCGATTACAATGGTGTGTGTACTTTTCCCCTAGGCCACTCCAGTTATTGGTTTCGCGTATCAGACTTGCGAAAATTTTGATGGTTTCTCAACCATTCCTTAACTTCAAACTCCCATATCTCGCGAACGGATTGACGAACTCGAGAAGTTCCTGTTGCATCCGAAAGTAGAAACTCGCACGATTACAACTGCATGTGTATTTTTTCCCTAGGCCTTTGTAGTTATTGGTTTCGGGAATCAGACTTGTGAAAATTTTGATTGTTGCTCAAGCGTTCCTTAACTTCAAACTCCCATATATCGCGAACGGATTGACGAACTCGAGAAATTCCTGTTGGACCTGAAAGCAGAAACTCGCCCGATTACAGTGGTGTGTGTACTTTTCCCCTAGGCCATTCCAGTTATTGTTTTCGAGTATCAGAGCAGCGAAAATTTTGATGGTTTCTCTACCATTCCCTAACTTCAAACCCCCATATCTCGCGAACGGATTGACGAACTCGAGAAATTCCTGTTGCATCTGAAAATAGAAACACGCCCGATTACAATGGTGTGTGTTCTTTTCCCCTAGGCCATAGTAGTTATTGGTTTCGAGTATCAGACTTGCGAAAATTTTGAAGGTTTCTCAACAATTCCTTAACTTCAAACTCCCATATCTCGCGAGAGAACTGACGAACTCGAGAAATTCTTGTTGCATCTGAAAGCAGAAACTCGCCCGATTACAGCGGTGTGTGTATTTTTGCCCTAGGCCATAGTAGTTATTGGTTTCGAGTATCAGACTTGCGATTATTTTGATGGTTTCTCAACCATTCCTTAATTTCAAACTCACATATCTCGCGAACGGATTGACGAACTCGCGAAATTCCTGTTGCATCTGAAAGTAGAAACTCGCCCGATTACAATGGTGTTTGTACTTTTCCCCTAGGCCATTCCAGTTATTGGTTTCGAGTATCAGACCAGCGAAAATTTTGATGGTTTCTCAACCATTCCCTAACTTCAAACTCCCATATCTCGCGAACGGATTGACGAACTCGAGAAATTCCTGTTGCATCTGAAAGTAGAAACACGCCCGATTACAATGGTGTGTGTTCTTTTCCCCTAGGCCATAGTAGTTATTGGTTTCGAGTATCAGACTTGCGAAAATTTTGAAGGTTTCTCAACAATTCCTTAACTTCAAACTCCCATATCTCGCGAGCGAACTGACGAACTCGAGAAATTCTTGTTGCATCTGAAAGCAGAAACTCGCCCGATTACAGCGGTGTGTGTATTTTTGCCCTAGGCCATAGTAGTTATTGGTTTCGTGTATCAGACTTGCGATTATTTTGATGGTTTCTCAACCATTCCTTAATTTCAAACTCCCATATCTCGCGAACGGATTGACGAACTCGCGAAATTCCTGTTGCATCTGAAAGTAGAAACTCGCCCCATTACAATGGTATGTGTACTTTTCCCCTAGGCCATTCCAGTTATTGGTTTCGAGTATCAGACAAGCGAAAATTTTGATGGTTTCTCAACCATTCCCTAACTTCAAACTCCCATATCTCGCGAACGGATTGACGAACTCGAGAAATTCCTGTTGCATCTGAAAGTAGAAACACGCCCGATTACAATGGTGTGTGTTCTTTTCCCCTAGGCCATAGTAGTTATTGGTTTCGAGTATCAGACTTGCGAAAATTTTGAAGGTTTCTCAACAATTCCTTAACTTCAAACTCCCATATCTCGCGAGCGAACTGACGAACTCGAGAAATTCTTGTTGCATCTGAAAGCAGAAACTCGCCCGATTACAGCGGTGTGTGTATTTTTGCCCTAGGCCATAGTAGTTATTGGTTTCGTGTATCAGACTTGCGATTATTTTGATGGTTTCTCAACCATTCCTTAATTTCAAACTCCCATATCTCGCGAACGGATTGACGAACTCGAGAAATTCCTATTGCATCTGAAAGTAGAAACTCGCCCGATTACAATGGTGTGTGTACTTTTCCCCTAGGCCATAGTAGTTATTGGTTTCGAGTATCAGACTTGTGAAAATTTTGATTGTCGCTCAAGCGTTCCTTAACTTCAAACTCCCATATATCGCGAACGGATTGACGAACTCGAGAAATTCCTGTTGCATCTGAAAGTAGAAACTCGCCCGATTACTATGGTGTGTGTACTTTTCCCCTAGGCCTTTGTAGTTATTGGTTTCGGGAATCAGACTTGCGAAAATTTTGATGGTTTCTCAACCATTCCTTAATTTAAAACTCCCATATCTCGGGAACGGATTGACGATCTCGAGGAATTCCTGTTGCGTCTGAAAGTAGAAACACGCCCGATTACAATGGTGTGTGTTCTTTTCCCCTAGGCCAAAGTAGTTATTGGTTTCGAGTATCAAACTTGCGAAAAATTTGATGGTTGCTGAAGCGTTCCTTAACTTCAAACTCCCATATCTCGCGAACGGATTGACGAACTCGAGAAATTCCTGTTGCATACGAAAGTAGAAACTCGCACGATTTCAAATGCATGTGTATTTTTCCCCTAGGCCTTTGTAGTTATTGGTTTCGGTAATCAGACTTGCGAAAATTTTGATGGATTCTCAACCATTCCTTCACTTCTAACTCCCATATCTCGCGAACGCACTGACGAACTCGAGAAATTCTTGTTGCATCTGAAAGCAGAAACTCGCCCGATTACAAGGGTGTGTGTACTTTTCCCCTAGGCCACTCCAGTTATTGGTTTCGAGTATCAGACCGGCGAAAATTGTGATGGTTTCTCAAAATTTCCTTAACTTCAAACTCCCATATCTCGCGAACGAATTGACGAACTCGAGAAATTCTTGTTGCATCTGAAAGTAGAAACTCGCCCGATTACAGAGGTATGTGCATTTTTATCCTAGGCCATAGTAGTTATTGGTTTCGAGTATCAGACTTGCGAAAATTTTGATGGTTTCTCAAACGTTCCTTAACTTCAAACTCCCATATCTCGCGAACGGATTGACGAACTCGAGAAATTCCTATTGCATCTGAAAGTAGTAACTCGCCCGATTACTACGGTATGTGTATTTTCCCCTAGGCCTTTGTAGTTATTGGTTTCGGAAATCAGACATGCGAAAATTTTGATGGTTGCTCAAACATTCCTTAACTTCAAACTCCCATATATCGCGAACGGATTGACGAACTCGAGAAATTCCTGTTGCATCTGAATGTAGAAACTCGCCCGATTACTATGGTGTGTGTTCTTTTCCCCTAGGCCATAGTAGTTATTGGTTTCGAGTATCAGACTTGCGAAAATTTTGATGGTTTCTCAACCATTCCTTAATTTCAAACTCCCATATCTCGGGAACGGATTGACGACCTCGAGAAATACCTGTTGCATCTGAAAGTAGAAACTCGCCCGATTACAACGGTATGTGTATTTTTCCCCTAGGCCTTTGTAGTTATTGGTTTCGGGAATCAGACTTGCGAAAATTTTGATGGATTCTCAACCATTCCTTCACTTCTAACTCCCATATCTCGGGAACGGATTGACGATCTCGAGGAATTCCTGTTGCATCTCATAGTAGAAACACGCCCGATTACAGTGGTGTGTGTACTTTTCACTAGGCCATTCCAGTTATTGGTTTCGAGTATCAGACCAGCGAAAATTTTGATGGTTTCTCAACCATTCCTTAATTTCAAACTCCCATATCTCGGGAACGGATTGACGATCTCGAGAAATACCTGTTGCATCTGAAAGTAGAAACTCGCCCGATTACAACGGTATGTGTATTTTTCCCCTAGGGCTTTGTAGTTATTGGTTTCGGGAATCAGACTTGCGAAAATTTTGATGGTTTCTCAACCATTCCTTAATTTCAAACTCCCATATCTCGGGAACGGATTGACGATCTCGAGGAATTCCTGTTGCATCTGAAAGTAGAAACACGCCCGATTACAATGGTGTGTGTTCTTTTCCCCTAGGCCATAGTAGTTATTGGTTTCGAGTATCAGACTTGCGAAAATTTTGAAGGTTTCTCAACAATTCCTTAACTTCAAACTCCCATATCTCGCGAACGAACTGACGAACTCGAGAAATTCTTGTTGCATCTGAAAGCAGAAACTCGCCCGATTACAGCGGTGTGTGTATTTTTGCCCTAGGCCATAGTAGTTATTGGTTTGGAGTATCAGACTTGCGATTATTTTGATGGTTTCTCAACCATTCCTTAATTTCAAACTCCCATATCTCGCGAACGGATTGACGAACTCGCGAAATTCCTGTTGCATCTGAAAGTAGAAACTCGCCCCATTACAATGGTATGTGTACTTTTCCCCTAGGCCATTCCAGTTATTGGTTTCGAGTATCAGACCAGCGAAAATTTTGATGGTTTCTCAACCATTCCTTAAATTCTAACTCCCATATCTCGCGAACGGATTGACGAACTCGAGAAATTCCTTTTGCATATGAAAGTAGAAACTCGCCCGATTACAATGGTGTTTGTACTTTTCCCCTAGGCCATTCCAGTTATTGGTTTCGAGTATCAGACCAGCGAAAATTTTGAAGGTTTCTCAACAATTCCTTTACTTCAATCTCCCATATCTCGCGAACGAACTGACGAACTCGCGAAATTCCTGTTGCATCTGAAAGTAGAAACTCGCCCCATTACAATGGTGTGTGTACTTTTCCCCTAGGCCATTCCAGTTTTTCGTTTCCAGTATCAGACTTGCGAAATTTAATGGTTTCTCAACCATTCCTTAACTTCAAACTCCCATATCTCGCGAACGGATAGACGAACTCGAGAAATTCCTGTTTCATCTGAAAGTAGAAATTCGCCCGGTTACAACGGTATGTGTATTTTTCCCCTAGGCTATTGTAGTTATTGGTTTCGAGTATCAGACATGCGAAAATTTTGATGGTTTCTCAACCATTCCTTAATTTCAAACTCCCATATCTCGCGAACGAATTGACGAACTCGAGAAATTCCTGTTGCATCGGAAAGTAGAAACTCGCCCCGTTACAATGGTATGTGTACTTTTCCCCTAGGCCATTCCAGTTATTGGTTTCGAGTATCAGACCAGCGAAAATTTTGATGGTTTCTCAACCATTCCTCAGCTTCAAACTCCCATACCTCGAGAACGGATTGACGAACTCGAGAATTTCCTGTTGCACCTGAAAGCAGAAACTCGCCCGATTACAGCGGTGTTTGTATTTTTGCCCTAGGCCATAGTAGTTATTGGTTTCGAGTATCAGACTTGCGAAAATTTTGATGGTTTCTCAAACGTTCCTTAACTTCAAACTCCCATATCTCGCGAACGGATTGACGAACTCGAGAAATTCCTATTGCATCTGAAAGTAGTAACTCGCCCGATTACTACGGTATGTGTATTTTCCCCTAGGCCTTTGTAGTTATTGGTTTCGGAAATCAGACATGCGAAAATTTTGATGGTTGCTCAAACATTCCTTAACTTCAAACTCCCATATATCGCGAACGGATTGACGAACTCGAGAAATTCCTGTTGTATCTGAATGTAGAAACTCGCCCGATTACTATGGTGTGTGTTCTTTTCCCCTAGGCCATAGTAGTTATTGGTTTCGAGTATCAGACTTGCGAAAATTTTGATGGTTTCTCAACCATTCCTTAATTCCAAACCCCCATATCTCGGGAACGGATTGACGATCTCGAGAAATACCTGTTGCATCTGAAAGTAGAAACTCGCCCGATTACAACGGTATGTGTATTTTTCCCCTAGGCCTTTGTAGTTATTGGTTTCGGGAATCAGACTTGCGAAAATTTTGATGGATTCTCAACCATTCCTTCACTTCTAACTCCCATATCTCGGGAACGGATTGACGATCTCGAGGAATTCCTGTTGCATCTCATAGTAGAAACACGCCCGATTACAGTGGTGTGTGTACTTTTCACTAGGCCATTCCAGTTATTGGTTTCGAGTATCAGACCAGCGAAAATTTTGATGGTTTCTCAACCATTCCTTAATTTCAAACTCCCATATCTCGGGAACGGATTGACGATCTCGAGAAATACCTGTTGCATCTGAAAGTAGAAACTCGCCCGATTACAACGGTATGTGTATTTTTCCCCTAGGGCTTTGTAGTTATTGGTTTCGGGAATCAGACTTGCGAAAATTTTGATGGTTTCTCAACCATTCCTTAATTTCAAACTCCCATATCTCGGGAACGGATGGACGATCTCGAGGAATTCCTGTTGCATCTGAAAGTAGAAACACGCCCGATTGCAATGGTGTGTGTTCTTTTCCCCTAGGCCATAGTAGTTATTGGTTTCGAGTATCAGACTTGCGAAAATTTTGATGGTTGCTCAAGCGTTCCTTAACTTCAAACTCCCATATCTCGCGAACGGATTGACGAACTCGAGAAATTCCTGTTGCATCTGAAAGTAGAAACTCGCACGATTACAACGGTATGTGTATTTTTCCCCTAGGCCTTTGTAGTTATTGGTTTCGGGAATCAGACTTGCGAAAATTTTGATGGTTTCTCAACCATTCCTTAAATTCTAACTCCCATATCTCGCGAACGGATTGACGAACTCGAGAAATTCCTTTTGCATCTGAAAGTAGAAACTCGCCCGATTACAATGGTGTTTGTACTTTTCCCCTAGGCCATTCCAGTTATTGGTTTCGAGTATCAGACCAGCGAAAATTTTGATGGTTTCTCAACCATTCCTCAACTTCAAACTCCCATATCTCGAGAACGGATTGACGAACTCGAGAATTTCCTGTTGCACCTGAAAGCAGAAACTCGCCCGATTACAGCGGTGTGTGTATTTTTGCCCTAGGCCATAGTAGTTATTGGTTTCGAGTATCAGACTTGCGAAAATTTTGATGGTTCCTCAAACGTTCCTTAACTTCAAACTCCCATATCTCGCGAACGGATTGACGAACTCGAGAAATTCCTATTGCATCTGAAAGTAGTAACTCGCCCGATTACAACGGTATGTGTATTTTCCCATAGGCCTTTGTAGTTATTGGTTTCGGAAATCAGACTTGCGAAAATTTTGATGGTTCCTCAAACATTCCTTAAATTCAAACTCCCATATATCGCGAACGGATTGACGAACTCGAGAAATTCCTGTTGCATCTGAAAGTAGAAACTCGCCCGATTACTATGGTGTGTGTTCTTTTCCCCTAGGCCATAGTAGTTATTGGTTTCGAGTATCAGACTTGCGAAAATTTTGATGGTTTCTCAACCATTCCTTAATTTCAAACTCCCATATCTCGGGAACGGATTGACGATCTCGAGAAATACCTGTTGCATCTGAAAGTAGAAACTCGCCCGATTACAACGGTATGTGTATTTTTCCCCTAGGCCTTTGTAGTTATTGGTTTCGGGAATCAGACTTGCGAAAATTTTGATGGATTCTCAACCATTCCTTCACTTCTAACTCCCATATCTGGCGAACGGTTTGACGAGCTCGAGAAATTCCTGTTGCATCTCAAAGTAGAAACACGCCCGATTACAGTGGTGTGTGTACTTTTCACTAGGCCATTCCAGTTATTGGTTTCGAGTATCAGACCAGCGAAAATTTTGATGGTTTCTCAACCATTCCTTAATTTCAAACTCCCATATCTCGGGAACGGATTGACGATCTCGAGAAATACCTGTTGCATCTGAAAGTAGAAACTCGCCCGATTAGAACGGTATGTGTATTTTTCCCCTAGGCCTTTGTAGTTATTGGTTTCGGGAATCAGACTTGCGAAAATTTTGATGGTTTCTCAACCATTCCTTAATTTCAAAGTCCCATATCTCGGGAACGGATTGACGATCTCGAGGAATTCCTGTTGCATCTGAAAGTAGAAACACGCCCGATTACAATGGTGTGTGTTCTTTTCCCCTAGGCCATAGTAGTTATTGGTTTCGAGTATCAGACTTGCGAAAATTTAGATGGTTGCTCAAGCGTTCCTTAACTTCAAACTCCCATATCTCGCGAAGGGATTGACGAACTCGAGAAATTCCTGTTGCATCTGAAAGTAGAAACTCGCACGATTACAACGGTATGTGTATTTTTCCCCTAGGCCTTTGTAGTTATTGGTTTCGGGAATCAGACTTGCGAAAATTTTGATGGTTTCTCAACCATTCCTTAAATTCTAACTCCCATATCTCGCGAACGGATTGACGAACTCGAGAAATTCCTTTTGCATCTGAAAGTAGAAAATCGCCCGATTACAATGGTGTTTGTACTTTTCTCCTAGGCCATTCCAGTTATTGGTTTCGAGTATCAGACCAGCGAAAATTTTGATGGTTTCTCAACCATTCCTCAGCTTCAAACTCCCATACCTCGAGAACGGATTGACGAACTCGAGAATTTCCTGTTGCACCTGAAAGCAGAAACTCGCCCGATTACAGCGGTGTTTGTATTTTTGCCCTAGGCCATAGTAGTTATTGGTTTCGAGTATCAGACTTGCGAAAATTTTGATGGTTTCTCAAACGTTCCTTAACTTCAAACTCCCATATCTCGCGAACGGATTGACGAACTCGAGAAATTCCTATTGCATCTGAAAGTAGTAACTCGCCCGATTACTACGGTATGTGTATTTTCCCCTAGGCCTTTGTAGTTATTGGTTTCGGAAATCAGACATGCGAAAATTTTGATGGTTGCTCAAACATTCCTTAACTTCAAACTCCCATATATCGCGAACGGATTGACGAACTCGAGAAATTCCTATTGCATCTGAATGTAGAAACTCGCCCGATTACTATGGTGTGTGTTCTTTTCCCCTAGGCCATAGTAGTTATTGGTTTCGAGTATCAGACTTGCGAAAATTTTGATGGTTTCTCAACCATTCCTTAATTCCAAACCCCCATATCTCGGGAACGGATTGACGATCTCGAGAAATACCTGTTGCATCTGAAAGTAGAAACTCGCCCGATTACAACGGTATGTGTATTTTTCCCCTAGGCCTTTGTAGTTATTGGTTTCGGGAATCAGACTTGCGAAAATTTTGATGGATTCTCAACCATTCCTTCACTTCTAACTCCCATATCTCGGGAACGGATTGACGATCTCGAGGAATTCCTGTTGCATCTCATAGTAGAAACACGCCCGATTACAGTGGTGTGTGTACTTTTCACTAGGCCATTCCAGTTATTGGTTTCGAGTATCAGACCAGCGAAAATTTTGATGGTTTCTCAACCATTCCTTAATTTCAAACTCCCATATCTCGGGAACGGATTGACGATCTCGAGAAATACCTGTTGCATCTGAAAGTAGAAACTCGCCCGATTACAACGGTATGTGTATTTTTCCCCTAGGGCTTTGTAGTTATTGGTTTCGGGAATCAGACTTGCGAAAATTTTGATGGTTTCTCAACCATTCCTTAATTTCAAACTCCCATATCTCGGGAACGGATCGACGATCTCGAGGAATTCCTGTTGCATCTGAAAGTAGAAACACGCCCGATTGCAATGGTGTGTGTTCTTTTCCCCTAGGCCATAGTAGTTATTGGTTTCGAGTATCAGACTTGCGAAAATTTTGATGGTTGCTCAAGCGTTCCTTAACTTCAAACTCCCATATCTCGCGAACGGATTGACGAACTCGAGAAATTCCTGTTGCATCTGAAAGTAGAAACTCGCACGATTACAACGGTATGTGTATTTTTCCCCTAGGCCTTTGTAGTTATTGGTTTCGGGAATCAGACTTGCGAAAATTTTGATGGTTTCTCAACCATTCCTTAAATTCTAACTCCCATATCTCGCGAACGGATTGACGAACTCGAGAAATTCCTTTTGCATCTGAAAGTAGAAACTCGCCCGATTACAATGGTGTTTGTACTTTTCCCCTAGGCCATTCCAGTTATTGGTTTCGAGTATCAGACCAGCGAAAATTTTGATGGTTTCTCAACCATTCCTCAACTTCAAACTCCCATATCTCGAGAACGGATTGACGAACTCGAGAATTTCCTGTTGCACCTGAAAGCAGAAACTCGCCCGATTACAGCGGTGTGTGTATTTTTGCCCTAGGCCATAGTAGTTATTGGTTTCGAGTATCAGACTTGCGAAAATTTTGATGGTTCCTCAAACGTTCCTTAACTTCAAACTCCCATATCTCGCGAACGGATTGACGAACTCGAGAAATTCCTATTGCATCTGAAAGTAGTAACTCGCCCGATTACAATGGTGTTTGTACTTTTCCCCTAGGCCATTCCAGTTATTGGTTTCGAGTATCAGACCAGCGAAAATTTTGATGGTTTCTCAACCATTCCTCAACTTCAAACTCCCATATCTCGAGAACGGATTGACGAACTCGAGAATTTCCTGTTGCACCTGAAAGCAGAAACTCGCCCGATTACAGCGGTGTGTGTATTTTTGCCCTAGGCCTTTGTAGTTATTGGTTTCGGAAATCAGACTTGCGAAAATTTTGATGGTTCCTCAAACATTCCTTAAATTCAAACTCCCATATATCGCGAACGGATTGACGAACTCGAGAAATTCCTGTTGCATCTGAAAGTAGAAACTCGCCCGATTACTATGGTGTGTGTTCTTTTCCCCTAGGCCATAGTAGTTATTGGTTTCGAGTATCAGACTTGCGAAAATTTTGATGGTTTCTCAACCATTCCTTAATTTCAAACTCCCATATCTCGGGAACGGATTGACGATCTCGAGAAATACCTGTTGCATCTGAAAGTAGAAACTCGCCCGATTACAACGGTATGTGTATTTTTCCCCTAGGCCTTTGTAGTTATTGGTTTCGGGAATCAGACTTGCGAAAATTTTGATGGATTCTCAACCATTCCTTCACTTCTAACTCCAATATCTGGCGAACGGTTTGACGATCTCGAGAAATTCCTGTTGCATCTCAAAGTAGAAACACGCCCGATTACAGTGGTGTGTGTACTTTTCACTAGGCCATTCCAGTTATTGGTTTCGAGTATCAGACCAGCGAAAATTTTGATGGTTTCTCAACCATTCCTTAATTTCAAACTCCCATATCTCGGGAACGGATTTACGATCTCGAGAAATACCTGTTGCATCTGAAAGTAGAAACTCGCCCGATTAGAACGGTATGTGTATTTTTCCCCTAGGCCTTTGTAGTTATTGGTTTCGGGAATCAGACTTGCGAAAATTTTGATGGATTCTCAACCATTCCTTCACTTCTAACTCCCATATCTCGGGAACGGATTGACGATCTCGAGGAATTCCTGTTGCATCTCATAGTAGAAACACGCCCGATTACAGTGGTGTGTGTACTTTTCACTAGGCCATTCCAGTTATTGGTTTCGAGTATCAGACCAGCGAAAATTTTGATGGTTTCTCAACCATTCCTTAATTTCAAACTCCCATATCTCGGGAACGGATTGACGATCTCGAGAAATACCTGTTGCATCTGAAAGTAGAAACTCGCCCGATTACAACGGTATGTGTATTTTTCCCCTAGGCCTTTGTAGTTATTGGTTTCGGGAATCAGACTTGCGAAAATTTTGATGGTTTCTCAACCATTCCTTAATTTCAAACTCCCATATCTCGGGAACGGATTGACGATCTCGAGGAATTCCTGTTGCATCTGAAAGTAGAAACACGCCCGATTACAATGGTGTGTGTTCTTTTCCCCTAGGCCATAGTAGTTATTGGTTTCGAGTATCAGACTTGCGAAAATTTTGATGGTTGCTCAAGCGTTCCTTAACTTCAAACTCCCATATCTCGCGAACGGATTGACGAACTCGAGAAATTCCTGTTGCATCTGAAAGTAGAAACTCGCACGATTACAACGGTATGTGTATTTTTCCCCTAGGCCATTGTAGTTATTGGTTTCGGGAATCAGACTTGCGAAAATTTTGATGGTTTCTCAACCATTCCTTAAATTCTAACTCCCATATCTCGCGAACGGATTGACGAACTCGAGAAATTCCTTTTGCATCTGAAAGTAGAAAATCGCCCGATTACAATGGTGTTTGTACTTTTCTCCTAGGCCATTCCAGTTATTGGTTTCGAGTATCAGACCAGCGAAAATTTTGAAGGTTCCTCAACAATTCCTTAATTTCAAACTCCCACATCTCGCGAACGAACTGACGAACTCGAGAAATTCTTGTTGCATCTGAAAGCAGAAACTCGCCCGATTACAGCGGTGTGTGTATCTTTGCCCTAGGCCATAGTAGTTATTGGTTTCGAGTATCAGACTTGCGATTATTTTGATGGTTTCTCAACCATTCCTTAATTTCAAGCTCCCATATCTCGCGAACGGATTGACGAACTCGCGAAATTCCTGTTGCATCTGAAAGTAGAAACTCGCCCCATTACAATGGTGTGTGTACTTTTCCCCTAGGCCATTCCAGTTTTTCGTTTCCAGTATCAGACTTGCGAAATTTTTTATGGTTTCTCAACCATTCCTTAACTTCAAACTCCCATATCTCGCGAACGGATAGACGAACTCGAGAAATTCCTGTTTCAACTGAAAGTAGAAATTCGCCCGGTTACAACGGTATGTGTATTTTTCCCCTTGGCCATTGTAGTTATTGGTTTTTGAGTGTCAGACATGCGAAAATTTTGATGGTTTCTCAACCATTCCTTAATTTCAAACTCCCATATCTCG
The DNA here is from genome assembly GCF_051014685.1 of Ptiloglossa arizonensis. Classification (NCBI taxonomy): domain Eukaryota; kingdom Metazoa; phylum Arthropoda; class Insecta; order Hymenoptera; family Colletidae; genus Ptiloglossa; species Ptiloglossa arizonensis. Next base: position 5,300 of record NW_027478782.1, on the reverse strand, counting down.
CGAACGAATTGACGAACTCGAGAAATTCCTGTTGCATCGGAAAGTAGAAACTCGCCCCATTACAATGGTATGTGTACTTTTCCCCTAGGCCATTCCAGTTATTGGTTTCGAGTATCAGACCAGCGAAAATTTTGATGGTTTCTCAACCATTCCTTAACTTCAAACTCCCATATCTCGAGAACGGATTGACGAACTCGAGAAATTCCTTTTGCATATGAAAGTAGAAACTCGCCCGATTACAATGGTGTTTGTACTTTTCCCCTAGGCCATTCCAGTTATTGGTTTCGAGTATCAGACCAGCGAAAATTTTGAAGGTTTCTCAACAATTCCTTTACTTCAATCTCCCATATCTCGCGAACGAACTGACGAACTCGAGAAATTCTTGTTGCATCTGAAAGCAGAAACTCGCCCGATTACAGCGGTGTGTGTATTTTTGCCCTAGGCCATACTAGTTATTGTTTTCGAGTATCAGACTTGCGATTATTTTGATGGTTTCTCAACCATTCCTTAATTTCAAACTCCCATATCTCGCGAACGGATTGACGAACTCGCGAAATTCCTGTTGCATCTGAAAGTAGAAACTCGCCCCATTACAATGGTGTGTGTACTTTTCCCCTAGGCCATTCCAGTTTTTCGTTTCCAGTATCAGACTTGCGAAATTTAATGGTTTCTCAACCATTCCTTAACTTCAAACTCCCATATCTCGCGAACGGATAGACGAACTCGAGAAATTCCTGTTTCATCTGAAAGTAGAAATTCGCCCGGTTACAACGGTATGTGTATTTTTCCCCTAGGCTATTGTAGTTATTGGTTTCGAGTATCAGACATGCGAAAATTTTGATGGTTTCTCAACCATTCCTTAATTTCAAACTCCCATATCTCGCGAACGAATTGACGAACTCGAGAAATTCCTGTTGCATCGGAAAGTAGAAACTCGCCCCGTTACAATGGTATGTGTACTTTTCCCCTAGGCCATTCCAGTTATTGGTTTCGAGTATCAGACCAGCGAAAATTTTGATGGTTTCTCAACCATTCCTCAGCTTCAAACTCCCATACCTCGAGAACGGATTGACGAACTCGAGAATTTCCTGTTGCACCTGAAAGCAGAAACTCGCCCGATTACAGCGGTGTTTGTATTTTTGCCCTAGGCCATAGTAGTTATTGGTTTCGAGTATCAGACTTGCGAAAATTTTGATGGTTTCTCAAACGTTCCTTAACTTCAAACTCCCATATCTCGCGAACGGATTGACGAACTCGAGAAATTCCTATTGCATCTGAAAGTAGTAACTCGCCCGATTACTACGGTATGTGTATTTTCCCCTAGGCCTTTGTAGTTATTGGTTTCGGAAATCAGACATGCGAAAATTTTGATGGTTGCTCAAACATTCCTTAACTTCAAACTCCCATATATCGCGAACGGATTGACGAACTCGAGAAATTCCTGTTGTATCTGAATGTAGAAACTCGCCCGATTACTATGGTGTGTGTTCTTTTCCCCTAGGCCATAGTAGTTATTGGTTTCGAGTATCAGACTTGCGAAAATTTTGATGGTTTCTCAACCATTCCTTAATTCCAAACCCCCATATCTCGGGAACGGATTGACGATCTCGAGAAATACCTGTTGCATCTGAAAGTAGAAACTCGCCCGATTACAACGGTATGTGTATTTTTCCCCTAGGCCTTTGTAGTTATTGGTTTCGGGAATCAGACTTGCGAAAATTTTGATGGATTCTCAACCATTCCTTCACTTCTAACTCCCATATCTCGGGAAACGATTGACGATCTCGAGGAATTCCTGTTGCATCTCATAGTAGAAACACGCCCGATTACAGTGGTGTGTGTACTTTTCACTAGGCCATTCCAGTTATTGGTTTCGAGTATCAGACCAGCGAAAATTTTGATGGTTTCTCAACCATTCCTTAATTTCAAACTCCCATATCTCGGGAACGGATTGACGATCTCGAGAAATACCTGTTGCATCTGAAAGTAGAAACTCGCCCGATTACAACGGTATGTGTATTTTTCCCCTAGGGCTTTGTAGTTATTGGTTTCGGGAATCAGACTTGCGAAAATTTTGATGGTTTCTCAACCATTCCTTAATTTCAAACTCCCATATCTCGGGAACGGATTGACGATCTCGAGGAATTCCTGTTGCATCTGAAAGTAGAAACACGCCCGATTGCAATGGTGTGTGTTCTTTTCCCCTAGGCCATAGTAGTTATTGGTTTCGAGTATCAGACTTGCGAAAATTTTGATGGTTGCTCAAGCGTTCCTTAACTTCAAACTCCCATATCTCGCGAACGGATTGACGAACTCGAGAAATTCCTGTTGCATCTGAAAGTAGAAACTCGCACGATTACAACGGTATGTGTATTTTTCCCCTAGGCCTTTGTAGTTATTGGTTTCGGGAATCAGACTTGCGAAAATTTTGATGGTTTCTCAACCATTCCTTAAATTCTAACTCCCATATCTCGCGAACGGATTGACGAACTCGAGAAATTCCTTTTGCATCTGAAAGTAGAAACTCGCCCGATTACAATGGTGTTTGTACTTTTCCCCTAGGCCATTCCAGTTATTGGTTTCGAGTATCAGACCAGCGAAAATTTTGATGGTTTCTCAACCATTCCTCAACTTCAAACTCCCATATCTCGAGAACGGATTGACGAACTCGAGAATTTCCTGTTGCACCTGAAAGCAGAAACTCGCCCGATTACAGCGGTGTGTGTATTTTTGCCCTAGGCCATAGTAGTTATTGGTTTCGAGTATCAGACTTGCGAAAATTTTGATGGTTCCTCAAACGTTCCTTAACTTCAAACTCCCATATCTCGCGAACGGATTGACGAACTCGAGAAATTCCTATTGCATCTGAAAGTAGTAACTCGCCCGATTACAACGGTATGTGTATTTTCCCATAGGCCTTTGTAGTTATTGGTTTCGGAAATCAGACTTGCGAAAATTTTGATGGTTCCTCAAACATTCCTTAAATTCAAACTCCCATATATCGCGAACGGATTGACGAACTCGAGAAATTCCTGTTGCATCTGAAAGTAGAAACTCGCCCGATTACTATGGTGTGTGTTCTTTTCCCCTAGGCCATAGTAGTTATTGGTTTCGAGTATCAGACTTGCGAAAATTTTGATGGTTTCTCAACCATTCCTTAATTTCAAACTCCCATATCTCGGGAACGGATTGACGATCTCGAGAAATACCTGTTGCATCTGAAAGTAGAAACTCGCCCGATTACAACGGTATGTGTATTTTTCCCCTAGGCCTTTGTAGTTATTGGTTTCGGGAATCAGACTTGCGAAAATTTTGATGGATTCTCAACCATTCCTTCACTTCTAACTCCCATATCTGGCGAACGGTTTGACGATCTCGAGAAATTCCTGTTGCATCTCAAAGTAGAAACACGCCCGATTACAGTGGTGTGTGTACTTTTCACTAGGCCATTCCAGTTATTGGTTTCGAGTATCAGACCAGCGAAAATTTTGATGGTTTCTCAACCATTCCTTAATTTCAAACTCCCATATCTCGGGAACGGATTGACGATCTCGAGAAATACCTGTTGCATCTGAAAGTAGAAACTCGCCCGATTAGAACGGTATGTGTATTTTTCCCCTAGGCCTTTGTAGTTATTGGTTTCGGGAATCAGACTTGCGAAAATTTTGATGGTTTCTCAACCATTCCTTAATTTCAAACTCCCATATCTCGGGAACGGATTGACGATCTCGAGGAATTCCTGTTGCATCTGAAAGTAGAAACACGCCCGATTACAATGGTGTGTGTTCTTTTCCCCTAGGCCATAGTAGTTATTGGTTTCGAGTATCAGACTTGCGAAAATTTTGATGGTTGCTCAAGCGTTCCTTAACTTCAAACTCCCATATCTCGCGAACGGATTGACGAACTCGAGAAATTCCTGTTGCATCTGAAAGTAGAAACTCGCACGATTACAACGGTATGTGTCTTTTTCCCCTAGGCCTTTGTAGTTATTGGTTTCGGGAATCAGACTTGCGAAAATTTTGATGGTTTCTCAACCATTCCTTAAATTCTAACTCCCATATCTCGCGAACGGATTGACGAACTCGAGAAATTCCTTTTGCATCTGAAAGTAGAAAATCGCCCGATTACAATGGTGTTTGTACTTTTCTCCTAGGCCATTCCAGTTATTGGTTTCGAGTATCAGACCAGCGAAAATTTTGATGGTTTCTCAACCATTCCTCAGCTTCAAACTCCCATACCTCGAGAACGGATTGACGAACTCGAGAATTTCCTGTTGCACCTGAAAGCAGAAACTCGCCCGATTACAGCGGTGTTTGTATTTTTGCCCTAGGCCATAGTAGTTATTGGTTTCGAGTATCAGACTTGCGAAAATTTTGATGGTTTCTCAAACGTTCCTTAACTTCAAACTCCCATATCTCGCGAACGGATTGACGAACTCGAGAAATTCCTATTGCATCTGAAAGTAGTAACTCGCCCGATTACTACGGTATGTGTATTTTCCCCTAGGCCTTTGTAGTTATTGGTTTCGGAAATCAGACATGCGAAAATTTTGATGGTTGCTCAAACATTCCTTAACTTCAAACTCCCATATATCGCGAACGGATTGACGAACTCGAGAAATTCCTGTTGCATCTGAATGTAGAAACTCGCCCGATTACTATGGTGTGTGTTCTTTTCCCCTAGGCCATAGTAGTTATTGGTTTCGAGTATCAGACTTGCGAAAATTTTGATGGTTTCTCAACCATTCCTTAATTCCAAACCCCCATATCTCGGGAACGGATTGACGATCTCGAGAAATACCTGTTGCATCTGAAAGTAGAAACTCGCCCGATTACAACGGTATGTGTATTTTTCCCCTAGGCCTTTGTAGTTATTGGTTTCGGGAATCAGACTTGCGAAAATTTTGATGGATTCTCAACCATTCCTTCACTTCTAACTCCCATATCTCGGGAACGGATTGACGATCTCGAGGAATTCCTGTTGCATCTCATAGTAGAAACACGCCCGATTACAGTGGTGTGTGTACTTTTCACTAGGCCATTCCAGTTATTGGTTTCGAGTATCAGACCAGCGAAAATTTTGATGGTTTCTCAACCATTCCTTAATTTCAAACTCCCATATCTCGGGAACGGATTGACGATCTCGAGAAATACCTGTTGCATCTGAAAGTAGAAACTCGCCCGATTACAACGGTATGTGTATTTTTCCCCTAGGGCTTTGTAGTTATTGGTTTCGGGAATCAGACTTGCGAAAATTTTGATGGTTTCTCAACCATTCCTTAATTTCAAACTCCCATATCT